>NC_036842.1:28825789-28840242 GCF_002910315.2 Salvelinus sp. IW2-2015
TATATCCATCCTGCCCTGCCTATCTAAGGTCTTCGAAAGCCAAGTCAACAAACAGATCACTGACCATCTCGAATCCCACCGTACCTTCTCCGCTGTGCAATCCGGTTTCCGAGCCGGTCACGGGTGCACCTCAGCCACGTCAAGGTACTAAACGATATCATAACCGCCAGTCGATAAAAGACATTACTGTGGCAGCCGTCTTTCATCGACCTGGCCAAGGCTTTCGACTCTGTCAATCACCATATTCTTTATCGGCAGACTCAGTAGCCTCGGTTTTTCTAATGACTGCCTTGCCTGGTTCACCAACTACTTTGCAGACAGAGTTCAGTGTGTCAAATCGGAGGCATTGTTGTCCGGTCCTCTGGCAGTCTCTATGGGGGTACCACAGGGTTCAATTCTCGGCCGACTCTTTTCTCTGTATACATCAATGATGTTGCTCTTGCTGCGGCGCGATTCCCTGATCCACCTCTACGCAGACGACACCATTCTATATACTTCCGGCCCTTCCTTGGACACTGTGCTATCTAACCTCCAAACGAGCTTCAATGCATACAACACTCCTTCCGTGGCCTCCAACTGCCTCTAAACGCTAGTAAAACCAAATGCATGCTTTCAACCGTTCGCTGCCTGCACCGCACGCCCGACTAGCATCACCACCCTGGACGGTTCCGACCGTAGAATATAGTGGACATCTATAAGTACCTAGGTGTCTGGCTAGACTGCAAACTCTCCTTCCAGACTCATATCAAACATCTCCAATCCAAAATCAAAGCAAGAATCGGCTTTCTATTCCGCAACAAAAGCCTCCTTCACTCACGCCGCCAAACTTACCCTAGTAAAAACTGACTATCCTACCGATCCTCGACTTCGGCGATGTCATCTACAAAATAGCTTCCAATACTCTACTCAGCAAACTGGATGCAGTTTATCACAGTGCCATTCGTTTTGTTACTAAAGCACCTTATACGACCCACCACTGCGACCTGTATGCCCTAGTCGGCTGGCCCTCGCTACATGTTCGTCGTCAGACCCACTGGCTCCAGGTCATCTACAAGGCTATGCTAGGTAAAGTGCCGCCTTATCTCAGTTCACTGGCACGATGGCTACACCCACCTGCAACACGCGCTCCAGCAGGTGTAATCTCACTGATCATCCCTAAAGCCAAAACCTCATTTGGACGCCTTTTCCTTCCAGTTCTCTGCTGCCTGCGACTGGAACGAATGCAAAAATCTCTGAAGTTGGAGACTTTTATCTCCCTCAACAACTTAAAAAATCTGCTATCCGAGCAGCTAACCGATCGCTGCAGCTGTACATAGTCCATCTGTAAACTACCCACCCAATTTACCTACCTCACCCCCCATACTGCTTTTATTTATTTACTTTTCTGCTCTTTGCACACCAGTATCTCTTCTTGCACATGATCATCTGATGATTTATCACTCCAGTGTTAATCTGCTAAATTGTAATTATTCGATTTATTGCCTACCTCATGCCTTTTGCACACATTGTATATAGATTCTCTTTTTTTTTCTACCATGTTATTGACTTGTTTATTGTTTACTCCATGTGTAACTCTGTGTTGTCTGTTCACACTGCTATGCTTTATCTTGGCCAGGTCGCAGTTGCAAATGAGAACATGTTCTCAACTAGCCTACCTGGTTAAATAAAGGTGAAAAAAAAAAAAATCAAAAAAAAAAAAAAATCATGGAACAAACTGCAGATCCAACTTAAGTTAGATACTCTGGTGTCCCTTGCCCATTTTAAAATGCTTATGGAGGATCAATATGATGTTGTCTGTGATTGTTTCTGTTGAATTGTGTATGTTTTGAAATGTTCTTGTCTGTATGTCTAAAACTGTACATGTCAACATGTTTACACAGGCACAGCGTAAAAGAGATCCAGGTCTCAGTCTGTTTTCCCTGTTAAAATAAAGATTAAAAAAAAAAAAAAAAAAAAAAGGGCCGTGGTCAGTGAGGTGACCAAGAACTCGATGGTCACTCTGCCAGAGCAACAGAGTTCCTCTGTGGAGATGGGAGAACCTTCCAGAAGGACAACCATCTCTGCAGCACTCCACCAATCAGGCCTTTATGGTAGAGTGGCCAGATGGGAGCCACTCCTCAGTAAAATGCACATGACAGCCCCCTTGGAGTTTGCAAAAATGCACCTAAAGGACTCTCAGACCATGAGAAACAAAATTCTCTGGTCTGATGAAACCAAGATTGAACTCTCTGGCCTGAATGCCAAGCGTCACATCTGGAGGAAACCAGGCACCACTCATCACATAGCCAATACCATCCCTACGGTGAAGCATGGCGGTGGCAGCATCATGCTGTGGGGATTTTTTTCACCAGCAGGGACTGGGAGACTAGTCAGGATCGAGGGAAAGATGAATGGAGCAAAGTACAGAGAAATTCTTGATGAAAATCTGCTACAGAGTGCTCAGGACCTCAGACTGGGGCATAGGTTCACCTTCCTACATGACAAGACAATGCAGGAGTGGCTTCGGGACAAGTCTCTTAATGTCCTTAAGTGGCCCAGCCAGAGCCCGGACTTGAACCCGATCTCTGGAGAGGCCTGAAAATAGCTGTGCAGCGACGCTCCCCATCCAACCTGGCAGAGCTTGAGAGGATCTGCAGAGAAGAAAGGGTGAAAGTCCCCAAATACAGGTGTGCCAAGCTTGTAGCGTCATCAAATCAAAATTTGTTGGTCACATACACATGGTTATCAGATGTTATTGCAAGTGTAGCGAAATGCTTGTGCTTCTAGTTCCGACAGTGCAGCAATATCTAACATGTAATCTAACAATTCCACAACTACCTATTAGTATGCGCCCGGCCCGCCACAGGAGTCGCTAGAGCGTGATGGGACAAGGACATCCCCTCCCCTAACCCGGACGACGCTGGGACAATTGTGCGCCGCCCCATGGGTCTCCCGGTTGCGGCCGGCTGTGACAGAGCCTGGACTCGAACCAGGATCTCTAGTGGCACAGCCTTAGACCACTGCACCACTCGGGAGGCCCCACAAGAACTAGCTAATACACACACATCTAAGTAAAGGAATGGAATAAGAATATATACATTTAAATAAATGGATGAGCATTGACAGAGTGGCATAGGCAAGATGCAATAGATGGTATAAAATACAGTATATACATATGAGATGAGTAATGCAAGATATGTAAACATTATTAAAGTGGCATTATTAAAGTGACTAGTGATCCATTTATTAAAGTGATTTCAAGTCTGTATGTAGGCAGCTGCCTCTCTGTGTTAGTGATAGCTGTTTAATAGTCTTATGGCCTTGAGATACAAGCTGTTTTTCAGTCTCCTGTACTGACCTCGCCTTCTGGATGGTATCGGGGTGAACAAGCAGTGGCTTGGGTGGTTGTTGTCCTTGATGATCTTTTTGGCCTTCCTGTGACATCAGGTGTTGTAGGTGTCCTGGATGGCAGGTAGTTTGCCCCCGGTGATGCGTTGTGCAGACCGCACTACCCTCTGGAGAGCCTTGCGGTTGTGGGCAGTGCAGTTGCCGTACCAGGCGATGATACAACCCAACAGGATGCTCTCAATTGTGCATCTGTAAAAGTTTTTGAGGGTTTAAGGTGACAAGCCAAATTTCGTCAGACTGCTGAGGTTGAAGAGGCGCTGTTGCACCGCCTTCACCACACTGTCTTTGTGGGTGGACCATTTCAGTTTCCACCTTCTCCACTGCTGTCCCGTCGATGTGGAAAGGGGGGTGCTCCCTCTGCTGTTTCCTGAAGTCCACGATCATCTCCTTTGTTTTGTTGACGTTGAGTGAGAGGTTGTTTTCCTGACACCACACTCCGAGTGCCCTCACCTCCTCCCTGTAGGCTGTCTCATCGTTGTTGTTAATCAAGCCTATTACTATTGTATACACTGCAAACTTGATGATTGAGTTGGAGGCGTGCATGGCCACGCAGTCGTGGCTGAATAGGGAGTATCTTCATACCCAAGAAGTTTCTCGGCTGTAATCGCTGCCAAAGGTGCTTCAACAAACTACTGAGTAAAGGGTCTGAATACTTATGTAAATGTAGTATTTCAGTTTGTATTTTTTTTAAATTAATTTCCAAACATTTCTAAAAACCTTTTTTTTGCTTTATCATTATGGGGGGGGACTATTTAATCAATTTTAGAATAAGGCTGTAACGTAACAATGTGGAAAAAGTGAAGGGGTCTGAATACTTTCCGAATGCAATGTATTTCAACTTTCATGCTACACAAAGATAAAAAGCATACATTTTTCTAAGGTAATATAAACTGTTAGTTGGATTTATTGCACCTTTTACTGAAATGGTTGTTCCAGTTTAGATGGTTTAGGTAGTCTCATGTATTCATCTTTCTAACCCTGGCAGTCATTCTGAATGCAGATTGTGGGTGGATAAAGGTTAACATTTTTGGATGTTCCCAGTCAGGCTGGATTCCAATAGGAATTAGACATCACTTTGCACTCCAGCATAATGTGACTTGATTCTGGTTTTACGGGTGACCAGCATATGTTTCTAAAACACAACACAGGCTGGTCACCAGCGAAAACACAACGAAGGCTGGTCACCAGCAAAAACACAACGAAGGCTGGTCACCAGCGAAAACACAACGAAGGCTGGTCACCAGCAAAAACACAACACAGGCTGGTCACCAGCGAAAACACAACACAGGCTGGTCACCAGCGAAAACATAACTAAGGCTGGTCACCAGCTTATGCTGGCCTGTGCTGTTTTTTCTTTCAACAGGGAAGCTCAAATCTCAGTGCAGTAAACATGCCTCACTCCTACCCCCCAGTAGCACGTGGGAGTGGAGTGGTTGGTGCTTAGGTCAAAATCACCTAATCTTTTAATGCTGCTTTCAGAGTCAACTCATTTTCTGCCTCTCTCACCCCCTCTCGCTCTACCTCCCACTCTACTCCTCTTTCGCTCTCTTTCTATATATATATATATCTCTCTGTGATCTACACTCTAGAAAAGAAGGATCTAGAACCTAAAAGGGTTTTTTGGCTGTCCCCATGGGAGAACCTTTTAAGAGCCCTTTTGGGTTTCAGGTAGAACCCTTTTGGGTAGAACCCTTTCCACAGGATTTTACCTGGAACCCAAAATGATTGTTCCATGGGGATAGCAGAAGAACCCTTTTGGAAACCTTTTTTCTAAGAGTTTAGTCTGTTAACTTACTGCCTGAAACAGACAACAAAACCTCCATACAGTTTAAACGTGTATATCTAGTAATTTCTCTCTCTCTCTTTCTCTCTCTCTCATTTCTCACTCATTTCTAACGAGTGGATGGACCCAATCAATTAAGCCAAGACGAACAACAGGAGCTTAGGGTTGTGCAATGTAAGGAGATTCCCATCATCATCATTCACACACAGACATACACACAGACATGGAAGTGCACACACACACACACACCAGGCTACACAGGCACACACAGAATAGTGATGTTCGTTGTTACCTGGTCTGTGCTTGGCGTGTCTGAAATATCGTTCATACTTCGGCTTTGCGCATGATCTGAAACATCACATCAAAAACACGTGTATCAAAAAAAAACACACACACACACAACAATTAGTACTCCACACAAATTCACCTCAAGTTAGCAATCTTCTCTGTCTTCTCTGTGTGTGTACAGTTTAGAGTTTGTTTAGTGGGTGTTTAATTTTTACATTGAGTAGAAAAGGCACTATCCACATGAACAATTATAACATGATATAAATACTGTGGTATTATTATATTTATATACTATAGTATACACACTGTAGTGTTTTTGCGGACTTTACTGTAGTAATTATTCACTGTAGTGTTTTTGCACAAAAAACACTACATCATATGGACAGTTTATTGCATACAGACCCACGTCTGACGAGACCCACGAAGCAGGGAGAGCTCTGACTACACTGGTCTGAAAAGGAGAATGTATGCAATATTCCTGCAGAAATTGTACAACAGGTTTGATTTGTTTTCAACAACAACAAAAATTCCCCTCAGGGTTGAGGCCTCTCTTGTTTGGATTTAAAAATCCAACCGTTGTAATGGAAGGGTGTGGTGCTCAGGGGGTGGTGCTCAGGGGGCAGTGCTCAGGGGGCGGTGCTCAGGGGGCTGAATGAGAAAGACACAGAGGAAAGCACCAGTAAAAGCTCAGCCCCCTTCATTATTGACGCATTGTGACGAGAACATCAACGAGCCATTCCATACTCTGAAGTCAGGAGGACTTTGAGAGTTAGGTGTTAGCTAGACTAGGATTGGACCCCCCTGCGCTGGCCGTACACGGACCGTATGTTTGACACCCCTGTAGTATTTACTGTAGTGATTTTGTGGAAATTATTGTAGTAGTTACAATATTGTTTTTTGTTTTATTATCTTTGACATAGAAGTGAGGGCTTTCTCCTCGAGGAAACCTACTGGACAACTATTAAAAAAGCAAATTTTCCATAACCTGTAAGTAGGTAGGTCTGAACCTCTTTTCTATAACCTGTAGAGAACACAATATATGGTCTATAATTGGCATATGGTCTCGTGGATAGCACAAATTGGGCCATGGGGGAGGGGAATGGACAGGGTGTATGCAAATGACCTATTAGCAAATCAATACAGTGTGTAGTATAGTATTCTACAGTTTACTACAGTGTACTACTGTACTTAATGATATAGTAAGTACTACACGATCGAGGGATACTACAGTGTGTCTCATACGGACAAATAACATATACAGTGGGGAGAACAAGTATTTGATACACTGACGATTTTGCAGGTTTTCCTACTTACAAAGCATGTAGAGGTCTGTAATTTTTTATCATAGGTACACTTCAACTGTGAGAGACGGAATCTAAAACAAAAATCCAGAAAATCACATTGTATGATTTTTAAGTAATTAATTTGCATTTTATTGCATGACATACGTATTTGATACATCAGAAAAGCAGAACTTAATATTTGGTACAGAAACCTTTGTTTGCAATTACAGAGATCATACGTTTCCTGTAGTTCTTGACCAGGTTTGCACACACTGCAGCAGGGATTTTGGCCCACTCCTCCATACAGACCTTCTCCAGATCCTTCAGGTTTCGGGGCTGTCGCTGGGCAATACGGACTTTCAGCTCCCTCCAAAGATTTTCTATTGGGTTCAGGTCTGGATACTGGCTAGGCCACTCCAGGACCTTGAGATGCTTCTTACGGAGCCACTCCTTAGTTGCCCTGGCTGTGTGTTTTGGGTCGTTGTCATGCTGGAAGACCCAGCCACGACCCATCTTCAATGCTCTTACTGAGGGAAGGAGGCTGTTGGCCAAGATCTCGCGACACATGGCCCCATCCATCCTCCCCTCAATACGGTGCAGTCGTCCTGTCCCCTTTGCAGAAAAGCATCCCCAAAGAACGATGTTTCCACCTCCATGCTTCACGGTTGGGATGGTGTTCTTGGGGTTGTACTCATCCTTCTTCTTCCTCCAAACACGGCGAGTGGAGTTTAGACCAAAAAGCTCTATTTTTGTCTCATCAGACCACATGACCTTCTCCCATTCCTCCTCTGGATCATCCAGATGGTCATTGGCAAACTTCATTGGCTTGAGCAGGGGACCTTGCGTGCGCTGCAGAATGGTTTTCTTTGAGACTGTGGTCCCAGCTCTCTTCAGGTCATTGACCAGGTCCTGCCTGTAGTTCTGGCTGATCCCTCACCTTCCTCATGATCATTGATGCCCCACAAGGTGAGATCTTGCATGGAGCCCCAGACCGAGGGTGATTGACCGTCATCTTGAACTTCTTCCATTTTCTAATAATTGCGCCAACAGTTGTTGCCTTCTCACCAAGCTGCTTGCCTATTGTCCTGTAGCCCATCACAGCCTTGTGCAGGTCTACAATTTTATCCCTGATGTCCTTACACAGCTCTCTGGTCTTGGCCATTGTGGAGAGGTTGGAGTCTGTTTGATTGAGTGTGTGGACAGGTGTCTTTTTATACAGGTAACGAGTTCAAACAGGTGCAGTTAATACAGGTAATGAGTGGAGAACAGGAGGGCTTCTTAAAGAAAAACTAACAGGTCTGTGAGAGCCGGAATTCTTACTGGTTGGTAGGTGATCAAATACTTATGTCATGCAATAAAATGCAAATTAATTACTAAAAATCATACAATGTGATTTTCTGGAAATTTGTTTTAGATTCTGTCTCTCACAGTTGAAGTGTACATATGGTAAACATTACAGACCTCTACATGCTTTGTAAGTAGGAAAACCTGCAAAATTGGCAGTGTATCAAATACTTGTTCTCCCCACTGTATATATATATTTCAATAAAATAGAAATATATTTAAATGATTTTAAAAAAATCCAAAATCTAAATAAATCAACTAGACACTCACACCTCACAACCTTCTCTACCCCGACATTAATGTTGAGTCTCTATTGGCCCCTGCTCTATTGGCCTCTGCTGCTATGGAACCCTGACCTGTTCACCAGACGTGCTACCTGTCCCAGACCTGCTGTTTTCAACTCTCTAGAGACCGCAGGAGCGGTAGAAGATACTCTTAATGATCGGCTATGAAAAGCCAACTGACATTTACTCCTGAGGTGCTGACTTGCTGCACCCTCGACAACTACTGTGATTATTATTATTTGACCATGCTGGTCATTTATGAACATTTGAACATCTTGGCCATGTTCTGTTATAATCTCCACCCGGCACAGCCAGAAGAGGACTGGCCACCCCTCATAGCCTGGTTCCTCTCTAGGTTTCTTCGTAGGTTTTGGCCTTTCTAGGGAGTTTTTCCTAGCCACCGTGCTTCTACACCTGCATTGCTTGCTGTTTGGGGTTTTAGGCTGGGTTTCTATACAGCACTTTGAGATATCAGCTGATGTACGAAGGGCTATATAAATACATTTGATTATATTTGATTTGAATACCGGATGAAAACAAAGTGGAGCGAGCTTTCAGGTCGCACGCCCCAACCACAACAGTACACTAGACTCGACCCTCGTTCTGAACAGCCCTACTTCTTCATTTCTCAAAGGAAAAACATCAACCAATTTCTAAAGACTGTTGACATCTAGTGGAAGCGATTGGAACTGCAAGCAAGTGCCTTAGAAATCTCGATCCATGTAGAAAACCATTGAAAAGAGAGTGACCTCAAACCAAAAAAAATCCTGGATGGTTTGTCCTCTGGGTTTCGCCTGCCAAGTAAGTTCTGTTATACTCACAGACATAATTTTAACAGTTTTAGAAACGTTAGAGTGTTTTCTATCCAAATCTACCAAATATATGCATATCCTACCTTCTGGGCCTGAGTAGCAGGCAGTTTACTTTGGGCACACTTTTCATCCGGATGTGAAAATAGTGCCCCCTAGCCTTAAGAAGTTTTTAAACAAGTAATTTTTTTCATTTCACTTCACCAATTTGGACTATTTTGTGTTTGTCTATTACATGAAATCCAAAATTAAAATCCATTTGAATTACAGGTTGTAATGCAACAAAATAGGAAAAACGCCAAGGAGGGTGAATACTTTTGCAAGGCACTGTATATGTACACGTTGTTAAAATATATGTCAATATATAATTTTTCTGTATGGGGTCGTATAGTATTCTACAGTATACTACAAAATTCTATAGTAAGCACTACACGATCAAGGGATACTACAGTGTGGAGCATAGTATTTATTCTACAGTATACTACAAAATTCTATAGGAAGCACTACACGACCGAGGGATACTACAGAGTGGAGAATAGTATTCTACAGTATACTACACAATTCTATAGTAAGTACTACATGAAGGATACTACAGTGGGAAGTATAGTATTCTACATTATACTACAGTTTACAACAGAATACTATAGAATTCTAAACTGTAGTATTTTTATATGTGGGATAGTAGACATCTCCAACCCATCTTTGTGGTTAAATATAGCTTTAGCTATTGTGTGAATGTGTGTCTGTGTGGCCGATTAGACCTAATGATCATTACCCACAAAGCTGATTATTGATGTAGGGACAAATTAAGTTGCAGGGAAAGAACAGGAAAATACCTCGGTTAGGACACACACACACAAACTAATCTTGTTCACCCTACAAACTCCAAAGACACACTGTGTACTGGGAGCTCTTGAAAGTACTGTGTGACCAAAGCTTGCACGCAATCACACACAGTAATCCAACATACTGTGTCTCTACTGGTTTATGAGGTTAGATATGTCAATTAAAACACCTATCTCTATGAGGATCATAGATAAGAAAAAGGGTGAAAGAGTATTAGTTTGTATGTATACGTGAGTGTTAATGGATCCGTACGTTGAGTGTGTGTGTGTCTATGTGTCCGTGCTCTTGAGTGTGTGTGTGTGCGTGTACACTCACGCAGGCGGGCAAGGCTGCCTGACTTGGCGCGTAGGTCTTCTGTAGAACGATGGAGGCCAGAGGCTGAACTAGGACTACGACTGAAGTTAGTACGGCTGGCATTATGAACAGACTGGGGACTACGGCCTAGAGAGAGAGACGGAGTAAGGAAGGAGCGAGGGAGGGAGGGAGAGAGAGAGAGAATGAGAGATAGGAGAGAGAGAAAAGAGAAAGGGATGGAGTGAACAAGATAGATGGTGAAGGTGTTTGTTAAAAGAGGAGAGAAATTATTATTTTTGTTTCAGTAAAATCAGCATGATAAGAGATGAAATCAACAAGATCACTCAACACATACACACACACATGCACGCAGACCTACAGATGCACACACACACTCACTGGCGGGGCAATTGTTTGATTTGCCCATGTCGGCTAGTGAGCGATGCATGGGTTTCTTATGCTGGTGGCGATGTTTCCGTAGCAACACGAAGCTGACTTTCTCCCTCAGCTCTGGACCAATCAGACCATCAGCTACCTGACGATCCACAATGTCATCTGGGGTCAGGGGTTAGAGTTCAAGGGTCAAACATAGAGAAACAGAGTGAGATATAGAACAGACGGGTTGCAGGTGTGACTGGTCACAGTGAGATCAGAGTGGTCTCAATTCCAGATCAACCCCCTATCCACTTCAGAGGAGGCTGCTGGGAGTGGCTATAGGAGGACGTGCTCATTGTAATGGATAGAATGGAATCAATGGAACAGTATCAAACATATGGACCAACATGTTTGACTCCGTTCCATTAATTCTATTCCAGACATTGCAATAAGCCCTATAGCTCCTACCACCAAACGCCTCTGATCCACATCCACCTGGCCTATCAGAGGGCAAGATGGAGCTTTACTATATTGCTTACACCTATCAAATTTTCTCAGATCTCCACAGGTGCACAGGAACTATGGGTTGATTTTAGAAGGAAACATAGCCTGGGTCACACTAACCTAACCTAGCAGGCGTAAAATAAGTGCCTGAAACTAAATCCCCTACATATTGGTCTTGACAATAAGAAGAAAAACTGTCGGGGGAGGTTCTCTTCTCCACTGTTCAACCAATCCAGTCAATTTGGAGGAGGATGGAGTGTTATCTTGTTAACGTCCAAAAGTGGAAGTCTCGTCACAGGTTCTCTTTCCATTTCCCCTGAAAACCGGAACATCAGGTTGTTGGGGACTTGGCAGAGGGTCACACAGACACACACTCACCCACTATCTCTGGCAGGGAGTATCCCTCCAGATCCAGCAGTACACTGCCAGTCTGTATACAGGTCCTCAACTCAAACAGACTGTGGAGGGTCAAGGTGGACACATGGGGCTTACTCCACCTCTCTCCTCCCTCCTCCACCTTCTCCTCAAACTTCACCCACCTAGAGAGAAGGAGCGAGAGGAAGAGAGACAGAGAGATAGAGAGCGACACACACACTGAAAAGAGAGTAAGGCAGAGAGAGCAGACAGGAAAATGCTATAGAGGCATACGAAATACTGTCTGCTGGACTCAAATATGACAATTTCCCGTTTCTTCAAAAGCCAGAGGGTGTCGTTTTTGTTTCACCGCTTAATTCCCTTCTGGCTCTGCTGTGTATGCATGTGTATTATTGAATGTTTGACATATTGATTGATTAGTCAGCTGGTTTATTGCCTCCCAGCCTGTGACCTTGAGGGATGCTGGGATTGACCTCTAACCCCCAGAGTCATAGAGGGGAGTCAGATGTAGCCCACTGTAGGGCTCTGCTGCTAACACTCTTCTAATAAAACTATCTACAGGTCCCCTACTGACACCTCCCCCAAATCCCACCCAAAGCCCCCCAACAATCCCAAACTATAGAGGGCAAACACTCCAGGGTGGAAACACACAAGGGTTGAAGTGTGTGTTTGTGTGTGTGTGTACCTAGCAGACTCTTTCCACTCCATATCGTCTCCATCGTGTTGCAGTGTGTCCATCTCTGTGAACAGAGTGGGCGTCGGCAAGTCATCATCTTCACCCAGGATGTAACGCAGCCTCTCCGCCGCCGGGGACACTGGGAAATGGAGTTCAAACACAAGAGAAGAACTATCAAACCAAAGAAATAGAATTAGAAAATCTACTGTATGTATCGAACACTTTTACTTACAGTGTGTGTGAGTTCTGTATAGGATATTCTACTTTGATGTACGGGGGACAGACAGTTGCTGCAGCTTTGGATTGTCATGACAGTGTGTACTAAACCATTTACTCAGACAAATCAGACATTTTATAGAATGTGTGTTTATTTGTTTATCTATTTGGAACTCTTTGTAAAATGTATAGCCTGCAACTGTAACTGAATAGAACTGGAAAACTGTAGTGTTCCTAAGACTGTCTCAGAATTTCCTGTCGGTGGAACAAAACCTATTAACATGCTCCTAGCCCAGGGCCATCACACCACTCGTCTGCATGGGTGTGTGTGCTGTATGTGTGTCTGCGTGTGTCGCTCCTCTTCTGATGGTCCTAGCTTACTTTGATCCTGTGTGAGTTCCCTTCCACCCTTAACCCAAAACAACCACTAATCTCTGATGCTCTTACCCCTGTCAGTCACAAAGTCCCAGTGAAAGCTGGTAAATAAATACCCCCCTGATCCATCTAATCCCCACTTACCCCTCACCCCCTTTATACAGGCAATGAATAACCTCCCTCCTTTCTGCCCCCCCACCCGGTCCATACATTGATTCCCTGAAATACCAAATGACATGTGACTGATACATAGCACAAACATCTGCATACATACTGTACACACTTCACACAATATACTCTGTAAATTAGTGTGGTGTGCTGGTGTGTTTGCATGGTATTTCACTTTCAGAACCCATATCTGTGCTACGGTTTGAGGATAAGAAGTGTGTGTGTGTGTGAATGTGTGAAGTGTGTGTTTGTGTGTGTGTGTTGTTCTGCTCCTTGGCAGCAGTAGTTTTTAATCCCAGTGGTCTGAGGTACAGGAGCTCACAGACAGACAGGAGGGAGGGAAGGGTTGGTATGTAATGTATGCAATGTTCCTGATGCAAGCCAGAAAGATAAGTCACGAGCTTGATGATTTTCATCACTTTGGTTCCGGATTGAACAAAACCCACACAAAAACGAAGCAAGTATTTGATATGATTCTGTTAATCTCTTTGTCGCCTATAAAACTATTGGTATTGGGTTGCTAACATAAGCGTCAAGAGTCAGCGCATGTTAACAGCACATGGACAGACCCTGTCTCTAAGAGGGTTTACTGAGGACAGACAGACCCTGTCTCTAAGAGGGTTTACTGAGGACAGACAGACCCTGTCTCTAAGAGGGTTTACTGAGGGACAGACAGGCCCTGTCTCTAGAGGGTTTACTGAGGACAGACAGACCCTGTCTCTAAGAGGGTTTACTGAGGACAGAGACACCTGTCTCTAAGAGGGTTTACTGAGGACCAGACAGACCCTGTCTCTAAGAGGGTTTACTGGAGGACAGACAGCCCTGTCTCTAAGAGGGTTTACTGAGGACAGACAGACAGACCCTGTCTCTAAGAGGGTTTACTGAGGACAGACAGACCCTGTCTCTAAGAGGGTTTACTGAGGACAGACAGACAGACAGGCCGTGTCTCTATAGGGTTTACTGAGGACAGACAGACCCTGTCTCTAAGAGGGTTACTGAGGACAGACAGACAGGCCGTGTCTCTAAGAGGTTTACTGAGGACAGACAGACAGGCCCTGTCTCTAAGAGGGTACTGAGGACAGACAGACAGGCCCTGTCTCTAAGAGGGTTTACTGAGGACAGACAGACCCTGTCTCTAAGAGGGTTTACTGAGGACAGACAGACCCTGTCTCTAAGAGGGTTTACTGAGGACAGACAGGCCCTGTCTCTAAGAGGGTTTACTGAGGACAGACAGACAGGCCCTGTCTCTAAGAGGGTTTACTGAGGACAGACAGACAAGCCGTGTCTCTAAGAGGGTTTACTGAGGACAGACAGACCCTGTCTCTAAGAGGGTTACTAGAGGACAGACAGACAGGCCCTGTCTCTAAGACGGGTTTACTGAGGACAGACAGGCCCTGTCTCTAAGAGGGTTTACTGAGGACTGACAGAAGACCCTGTCTCTAAGCA
>NC_036842.1:28844072-28875847 GCF_002910315.2 Salvelinus sp. IW2-2015
ACACACACACACACACACACACACACACCCTGCTGCTAGCTCTAACCATGCCTGGCAATGACAGGCGATCGTTCCTCAAGACGGCAACAACAGTGGCTGGTCGTATGCTTCTCATATGTGCGTGTGTGTGTGAGCGCTCACCTGTGGAGTCAGGGTGAAATATGTCATGTTGTTCCATCTCCTCCTCATCTTCGTAGTGTTCCTGGTTGTCAAAGTGATGGTCATGGTGTGTGTGTTCGTGGTGTGTTTGTTGGTCATGGTGGGTGTGATGTTTCTCGCGTTGGGAGCGGTGTTTACGCCGTCTCCTTTTACTGTAACCGTGTGTTAACGGAACACCAATATACACTGGCTGGGGTTCTGAGAAAGAGAGAGAGAGAGAGAGAGAAGAGAGAGAAAGAGAAGAGAGGTTACCATCGACACAACATTATCTTCCTTAACACTCTACTTGACATATTGGACAAACAGATGTCTGTTCCTTCCATACAGTGGACATTGCACACACTACACAACTTTTTGTGTGTGTGTGTGTGTGTGTGTGGCCGTACTCACCTTCATCATCTTCCTCATATCGGTGGTGACTCCCACTTCTACCTCCCTGCCAATCATGTGCCATCCTGAGAGAGAGACAGAGACAGAGAGAGAGTGACAGAGACACAGAGAGAGAGACAGAGACAGAGAGAGAGTGACAGAGACAGAGAGAGACAGAGAGAAAGCCATGTAGATTGCAAAGGAACAACTTGACAGTGTGTATAAACTTTTGAATTGCAGTTGTGTAGAACATATCACCCTGAGTCCTAGACCTCTAATTTGGCTGTTGTATGTTCTTCTACATTTTGAATATGTGGTCACTTTATTAAAGAGGAACCTTATTAATCCTCAACGTATTCCCCAAGTAAACTCATTTGTATTCCACGTAGTGATCCTGCCCTCTCCTGGTGAGGATCATCACAACATATCACCTCAGCTACCATCTGGCAGTCTTGTACTAGACACTAACATTCAGGTCACGGACATTCAGGTCACTAATTTTCAGGTCACTAACTTTCAGAGTTTTTTTTACTAAGATGTTGGATGCTCATCTCCTCCTTTCATAAACAAAACATAAACAATAACAAATGTGCCTGGGGTAACCAGTGGCACTGTTTCACCAAATGCAGATTCCAGCTTCAAAGGAATAACCCTGCTGGCCATGTGACACCTGGCCAAACCACACAGCACCACACGTGCATTTGGTAACCCGGGAGATCGATGGGTGACTGACATGAGGAAAACTCATTGGAAAACCATAGCTGACCGGAGGTTGACCACACAAGAGCTAGAGAGATAAAGAGGGACAGCAGTGTATGGGGACATGCTCAAGGAGTGTCCCTCAAAATATCAAGTCTGTAACATTATGAACAGTCAATAATCAATCCCTAACTCCTATCCCATAGACACTTTTCACAGATCGGAAAGGGTCGGATTAGTGTAAGCAAAATGCCGGAAATTCCATCTGGGCTAGGTGGACATATACTTGTGGCTTAAACCCAATCCCATTCCTTCAGATCTATGAAAATTGTCCTGGGGGGGTAGGGGTTCATTTCTGACTGGGCATTAATGTACACACCACATTCAACAATGCATTTAGCTTTAGGCCTACATTAACCTTTAAGGATGACAATGAGGCAACAGATTTGTAATGATTTAATGATTTTACGTCTGTCTGTCTGTCTGTCTGTCTGTCTGTCTGTCTGTCTGTCTGTCTGTCTGTCTGTCTGTCTGTCTGTCTGTCTGTGTCTGTCTGTCTGTCTGTCTGTCTGTCTGTCTGTGTCTGTCTGTCTGTCTCTGTCTGTCTGTCTCTGTCTGTCTGTCTGTCTGTCTGTCTGTGTGTGTGTGTGTGTGTGTGTGTCACACAGGGTTTTTGTAGGCTGATCAATACCTTTGTCAGTCCAGATCACCAGCTGGCCCCTGAGCTCCTGATCATTGGGTGTGAAGGGCATGTTTTACACCCCACATACACCCTGAGTGCTGTTCATTGTAAGGACAACTCAGAACATGGAATACTTTGACTGAGTGGGCTACTGACAATACTAGTGGTAGGCTTACAGCTGGGGTGCCCAGCTCTGACCCTTGAGGGCCACAGTCCTGCTAATTTTGGGTGACTGATTCATTTGATTTTGAATGGTTTTCTACCTGAAAACCAGGTGTATGCATTCACTGCACAGCCATTCAATAGCATTCACTGATTAGGTAAGTACAATGGAGAAATTCAAAACAGCAGGATGAGAAGCTGCAGGGCCTGAGTTGTGCACCCCTAGTCAACACATTTCACTGGATCACAATTCTCCTATTTGGTAATGAGTTGGGTTGGAGTCAATTCCATTAAGTTTACTCACCCTGGTAACAAGGCAGAGCAGATTACACAATCAACCCAAGCCATAACTGCCATAACTGCCAGGCTTAAAGATAAAACAGAGATAAAATGATTCTAAAATCTGTAAGGCAGCTCAATTCTGATATTTTTCCACTAATTGATATTTTGACCAATAAAGATCTTTTCATATCAGATCTTTTTCAGAGCTGATCTGATTGGTCAAAAGACCAATTAGTGAAAAAAAGATCAGAATTGGGCTACCTGTGTAGACACTGCCTAAAATCAAGGTTGCATTGCCCTGCTCAGAAGTTGCATACATGCATCAACCAATGGTTGCATGCTATGTCATCGACTGTGTCATCAACTGACAGATTGCTGTAACATAGTTGTGGTTAGCTGATATGTAAAATACCTTTCCAGGTGTTGGGAACTTGAAAAAAAACAAGGTCAAATCATGACGTCAGTGATCTTCCGGTTGGAGAGTCGGAGCTCTAGAAAAATGCCAGAGTTTCCGACTTGGAATTCCAACTTAGATGACAGTTCAAAAAGATTTTTCCCATTCGGAGTTAGTTTTTTTCACAGTTCCCAGTTGTTTTGAAGGCGGCATATATGCACAACAGCACCCTTGATTCAACTAATATGGTAATGATCAAGCCCTTGATTTTGTATAGTCAGGTGTGCTGGTGTTGGGATAGAACAAATATGTGTAACTAGGGTTCCCCAAATCCTGGGTTAGGAAACAGAAACACTGCATAATAATACATGTCCTCTGTAAACTAACAAAGCAACACAACTAGCAGAGAAACAGCTCCTGTTCAGAATACACAGCTCATCTGGCCATGGTAGGTTATATCAGGATTCATCTCATATCTAACATCTGGCCATGGTATGTAATATCAGGATTCATCTCATATCTAACATCTGGCCATGGTAGGTTATATCAGGATTCATCTCATATCTAACATCTGGACATGGTAGGTTATATCAGGATTCATCTCATATCTAACATCTGGCATGGTAGGTTATATCAGGATTCATCTCATATCTAACATCTGGCCATGGTAGGTTATATCAGGATTCATCTCATATCTAACATCTGCCATGCATGGTAGGTATAATCAGGATTCATCTCATATCTAACATCTGGCCATGGTAGGTTATATCAGGATTCATCTCATATCTAACATCTGCCATGGTAGGTTATATCAGGATTCATCTCATATCTAACATCTGGCCATGGTAGGTTATATCAGGATTCATCTCATATCTAACATCTGGCCATGGTAGGTTATATCAGGATTCATCTCATATCTAACATCTGGCCATGGTAGGTATATCAGGATTCATCTCATATCTAACATCTGGCATGGTAGGTTATATCAGGATTCATCTCATATCTAACATCTGGCCATGGTAGGTTATATCAGGATTCATCTCATATCTAACATCTTCCATGGTAGGTTATATCAGGATTCATCTCATATCTAACATCTGGCCATGCATGGTAGGTTAATCAGGATTCATCTCATATCTAACATCTGGCCATGGTAGGTTATATCAGGATTCATCTCATATCTAACATCTGGCCATGTAGGTTATATCAGGATTCATCTCATATCTAACATCTGCCATGGTAGGTTATATCAGGATTCATCTCATATCTAACATCTGTCATGGTATATATCAGGATTCATCTCATATCTAACAACTGCCATGCATGTAGGTTATATCAGGATTCATCTCATATCTAACATCTGCCATGGTAGGTTATATCAGGATTAATCTCATATCTAACATCTGGACATGGTAGGTATATCAGGATTCATCTCATATCTAACATCTGGACATGGTAGGTTAAATCAGGATTCATCTCAATTCTAACATCTGGCCATGCATGGTAGGTTAAATCAGGATTCATCTCATATCTAACATCTGGCATGGTAGGTTATATCAGATTCATCTCATATCTAACATCTGGACATGGTAGGTTATATCAGGATTCATCTCAATCTAACATCTGGCCATGGTAGGTAATCAGGATTCATTCATATCTAACATCTGGCCATGGTAGTTATATCAGTATTCATCTCATATCTAACATCTGGCCATGGTAGGTTATATCAGGATTCATCTCATATCTAACATCTGGACATGGTAGGTTAAATCAGGATTCATCTCATATCTAACATCTGGCCATGCATGGTAGGTTAAATCAGGATTCATCTCATATCTAACATCTGGACATGGTAGGTTATATCAGGATTCATCTCATATCAACATCTGGACATGGTAGGTTATATCAGGATTCATCTCATATCTAACATCTGGCCATGGTAGTTAAATCAGGATCATCTCATATCAACACTGGACATGGTAGGTTATAATCAGGATTCATCTCATATCAACATCTGGCCATGGTAGGTTATATCAGGATTATCTCATATCTAACATCTGGCCATGGTAGGTTAAATCAGATTCATCTCATATCTAACATCTGGCCATGGTAGGTTAAATCAGGATTCATCTCATATCTAACATCTGGCCATGGTAGGTTTATCAGGATTCATCTCATATCTAACATCTTGCCATGGTAGGTTATATCAGGATTCATCTCATATCTAACATCTGGTCATGGTAGTGTATATACAGGATTCATCTCATATCTAACATATGGTCATGGTAGGTTATATCAGGATTCACTCATATCTAACATCTGGCATGCATGGTAGGTTAATCAGAGTTCATCTCATATCTAACATCTGGCCATGCATGGTAGGTTAAATCAGGATTCATCTCATATCTAACATCTGGCCATGGTAGGTTATATCAGGATTCATCTCATATCTAACATCTGGACATGGTAGGTTATATCAGGATTCATCTCTATCTAACATCTGGACATGGTAGGTTATTCAGGATTCATCTCATATCTAACATCTGGCCATGCATGGTAGGTTAAATCAGGATTAATCTCATATCTAACATCTGGCCATGGTAGGTTAAATCAGGATTCATCTCATATCTAACATCTGGCCATGTAGGTTAAATCAGGATTCATCTCATATCTAACATCTGGCCATGGTAGGTTATATCAGGATTCATCTCATATCTAACATCTGCCATGGTAGGTTATATCAGGATTCATCTCATATCTAACATCTGGCCATGCATGTAGGTTAAATCAGGATTAATCTCATATCTAACATCTGGCCATGGTAGGTTAAATCAGGATTCATCTCATATCTAACATCTGGCCATGGTAGGTTATATCAGGATTCATCTCATATCTAACATCTTGCCATGGTAGTTATATCAGGATTCATCTCATATCTAACATCTGGTCATGGTAGTTATATCAGGATTCATCTCATATCTAACATCTGGTCATGGTAGGTTATATCAGGATTCATCTCATATCTAACATCTGGCCATGCAATGGTAGGTTAAATCAGGATTCATCTCAATCTAACATCTGCATGCATGGTAGGTAAATCAGAATTCATCATATCTAACATCTGGCCATGGTAGGTTATATCAGGATTCATCTCATATCTAACATCTGGACATGTAGGTTATATCAGGATTCATCTCATATCTAACATCTGGACATGGTAGGTTATATCAGGATTCATCTCATATCTAACATCTGGCCATGCATGGTAGGTTAAATCAGGACATCTCAAATCTAACATCTGGCCATGGTAGGTTATATCAGGATTCATCTCATATCTAACATCTGGACATGGTAGTTATAATCAGGATTCATCTCATATCTACATCTGGACGGTAGGTTAAATCAGGATTCATCTCATATCTAACATCTGGCCATGGTAGGTTAAATCAGGATTCATCTCATATCTAACATCTGGTCATGGTAGGTGTATATCAGGATTCATCTAATACTAACATCTGGTCATGTAGGTTATATCAGGATTCATCTCATATCTAACATCTGGCCATGGTAGATATAATCAGGATTCATCTCAATCTAACATCTGGCCATGGTAGGTATATCAGGATTCATCTCATACCAACATCGGCCATGCATGGTAGGTTAAATCAGGATTCATCTCATGTCTAACATCTGGCCATAAGATATTAAATTCAGGATTCATCTCATATCTAACATTTGGCCATGTATGGTAGGTTATATCAGGATTCATCTCATATCTAACATCTGTATGTGATGATATATACTCTATCAAATATTCTCCTGTCTTTTCAATATACTCTCCAAAGGCATTAAATAATGTAATAAATACAATGAATGGCTGAGCAAGCTTTCCAACTCATCACTGATCGATCAGATCTATTGATTAAGATAAAACATGAGTCCAGTCTCCTAACGATGCTACTGTTTCGTTAAGCACACATTAATCTTTCAATGAAACTCCAACAGTACAAGCTCATGGCGTACACAATAGAACACAATATACAAGTTGACCGTTTCTCTTATTGAGTTCATTTCCACTGAACTGTATGGATAAAAATCCCAAGTCAAACCAAACCGTTTATTTCCTGATAATGCATATATTTAAAAGAAGAATGAGAACGCAGTCAGTGATGTTGTTAGAAAAGGTAGCCCTGTTTGTAAAGAACACACAAAAACAGCAAAAACTCAACCACCCAAACAAGTTTTGAACTCCATTCACAACAGAGCATGCATTAACAGTAACAGGAGTCAGTGGCTTACCTTAGCAGACAGTTAGAGTTGAACTGAGAGGAATTAAGTTAATGATGAACTAATAATAGATTCAGTAATGGACGCAGGTCTCAATGTCACTCTGGGCTCTGCTGCATACAACTGTCCTGCACCAACGACAGATAGCTGTTGGTTCTCCTTCCTGTGTATGTGTATGTGTGTATGTGTGTGTGTGTGTGCGCGCGCACACACACACACACACACACACACACACACACACACACACACACACACACACACACACACACAACGCACACACAACCATCGACCCAACCATCAGTAGCCTACCACAGCCTGACACGGAACCAAACCACAGAACAATCGATTTGACAATCAGCCCCATAGTTCTTGCCAATAGAACTAGTCAACCACACAGGAAGGCAATTTTTTATGTTTTTCTGAGATTTTCATAAGGTGGAACTCCAGGAGGATATAAATACATTGTTTAGAAATAGTGCAGAAAGCACTGGGGAGTGGATGAAGGATATGTCAATCCTCTCCCTGAAAACCTTTCTTTCACCCTCAATAGCCTTTTGTCATGTGTGTAATATTCAGATAGGAGGGACATTGTCTATGCAATATAATAGTCTGGAGGAAATCTATAACTATTTGGCATATATAGCGTGAGCATGGAAAAGATCAATAGGTCCTGCTGGAACTAAATAATCAGTGTAAACTCTTGCAATTTTCTGGCATCCACTGTCTCGTTTTCTATGAGTTGATTGATTTATTTATCTGTCGATCGCACACTCCCCATTGCAGTCACCCGTCAGCAGGAAAATAGGGAGGTTGAACGATAGATTTCTCACAGTAGATTAAACAGAGGTGCGAATTATAGCCTATCAAAAGTTCCAGCTTTCAAAGTTTTCTGTTTAACGGTCAAATCCTACATCTGTGTGCTGTCCGTCAAGCCCCAAAAAAACATTATTCACTTGTCAGTCATAATAGTTTATTGATCTGAATGAATGAACCATCCGATTCCGATTGGATTACACCCAATTCATGTGCAATATGAATATCAATAAGCTGTTGATTGATCATAGGCTATAGAAGGACGTGAGTCGTCTTCTTCTTCAATTAGGTTTTATGGCAGTTGGCATCCAATATGTTGCATTACCGCCACTAACTGGACTGGTGTATAAATCCATTATACTTTGTGACACAAAATGTGGAAAAAAACTTACCCACCACCCTATTCCACTGAAGGACAGGATGTAAAGTATTGACCAGGAAGTAAATGGGAGCACGTCAAAGTTCAAGGATCAGTTATACACCCACGCCCCATTGAATAAACAAACCTATCCACCTAATTTTCGAACGTTGCTATGGGCACAGTTTAACAACGGAAGTGATGTATTCAACTTCCGCTTTACTTCCCTATTGCAATGCGGTCATCCCTTCTAGCCATAACCGTGGAAAACTTGCCAGAGTAAATTATTTGAAGGAGTCAATTTATAGAGTATAAAAGTCAAGTAAACAAGTCTTGGTGTATAAGTGTAATTTTATATTTATTTCATTCAAGTTCACTAACGTTAGCTAGACCTACGAGTAGGCTGGTTCTGTTGTGATAATAACACGATAGGCTACATAACTATAACGATAACTACAATGATAAACTATAGGCTACATAACTATAAAGGTTGGTGTGCATCCACACTAGAGGAAAGTTTGTTGTTTATCATTCTGTAGTCCTACACCTGTCAATCAACTGATCAACGCATCCTACTGCACTCTGCCTGTTAATAATGCGGTAACACAAGACCGTTCATGAGGCACAGATACTGGTTCAGACCCTTCAGGGTGTGTTCATTGTCATAGCGACAACTGCAAATAATACTTCAATGTAGGCCTAAAAAAAAAGAATATAGTAACTCGTAATTAAATGCAGCAACAACAAATGCCATTTAGACTGCACATCTATTAGCCTACAGCAAGTCATTCCCTCGTTGCTCAAGTGGTTTGCAAGTGATTTTTCTAATGGTTGTCAATTCCTTTGGATCTTATTCTTCACTGTGCTCATCTCTCTGTCTGTCCTATGCAACTATTTGCAATGTATGAGCGGAACAATGTTATCAAAACCAGCCAAAAGTCATCACACCAATGCACTTTCTCTCCTCAACATTCCCCAACATGCATTTTCTAATCTGTAGGCCTGTTTACATTAATCAGTTAGCAAGACCAAGCCTGCTTCTTTCCCCAAATACGCTATTAGGCTTAGTATACATTTTTTTTTAAATAAATAAATGTCCTATAGCTTCTATTATAGCTTTTCCTGGGATTTCACGAGAAGAGGAGTGGCCTATTGCGGAGAGGCTAGTGTAGCCTATAGTCCAGGAGTCAGTGTTGCCAACTCCTCAGTAAGGAAAGTAGCTATTGGCTGTCCTAATTTGCATAATTGGCCATGTGCATGTAATTGTGATTTTTTTGTTTTTTGTTTTTTAGTTTACTTTTCTTAATTTAGTTTGGTTTTTAACCTTATGGTCCACTTAGGAGCCTACAACAAGTCACAGTAAAACATGAACATTTTTAACCATAACATAAAAATAAAAAAATTGTATACAATCCCCCTTAACAATCTAAATGGACCAAAAAGAGACAATAGAAAAAACTGTCAATGGCAATGTGAGAAAATTATGGTAACTAGTCTGGCCCTAATTTTTATGTAAGCCAGGGCGGGATCAGCCAGCGATTCATTTGCAGTCTGGACGCGGAGGGGTGAACATCTCCTGCTCTGACTGCAGCTGGGAGGAACTGCTGCGCAAGGACTGGGCCGCCTGTGAGTGCTTTGGGACGGGGGTGGGGCCCACGGCAGCACCCGCTGCTCGTTGAGAAGAGTAAGAACGATATGTGCTTTCACGTCAGAGTCTCCAAAAGTCTCCAATAACACCAGAAAAAGTCGCTAGATTTGTCGATAGTCGCTTTTTTGAAAATGTGTCGCTATAGGGGTCTGAATACTCGCTAAATATAGCGACAAAGTCGCTAAGTTGGCAACACTGCCAGGAGTAGGTAGCCCTGTTCCTAGAGTGCCGCAGGTACTGCAGGATTTTGTTCCAACTAGGTACCACATCTGACCAACTGAGCTAATTGATCAGTTCAATGATTGGCTAAATTTAATTCACCTGGTCTTCCAGGTTGATTAAATCAAAAGCATGAAGTGGGGTTGCCTACCCTTGTTATAAAGCCTGTTACGCACAGGAACAGCTGGAAGACAGAGGCTAGTGATGTGTAGCCAAAGTAAGAAGCTAAATATTAGCTAGATCATGGCTCTCTAACCCAGTTCCTGGAGAGCTACCATCCAGACGGACTAGCATCCTGTCCAGGGGGTATACTTGTACATCAAGTTACATTACTCTACAGAAACAGGAGAAAATAAAAGCTTACAGATAACCATCTTCTCTCAGTTATATCCTCTCAACCAGTGAATATACACTGAACAAAAATATAAATACAACATGCAACAAATTCAAAGATTTTACTGAGTTACAGTAAAAGGGAATCAGTTCATTGAAATAAATTCATTAGGCCCTAAACAATGGAATTCACATGACTGTGAATACAGATATGCATCTGTTGGTCACAGATACCCTAAAAAAAAGGTAGGGGTGTAGATCAGAAAACCAGTCAGTATCTGGTGTGACCACCATTTGCCTCATGCAGCGTGACACATCTTCTTCACATAGAGTTGATCAGGCTGTCCCACTCCTCTCCAATGGCTGTGCGAAGTGGCTGGATATTAGCGGGAACTGGAACACGCTGTCGTACACGTTGATCCAAAGCATCCCAAACATGCTCAATGATGACATGTCTGGTGATTATGCAGGCCATGTAAAAAAAAATGTCAGTTTCCAGGAATTGTGTACAGATCTTTGCGATATGGGGCTGTGCATTATCATGCTGAAACATGAGGTGAAGGCGGCGGATGAATGGCACGACAATGGGCCTCAGGATCTCGTCACGGTATCTCTGTGAAATCAAAATGCCATCGATAAAATGCAATTGTGTTCGTTGACCGTAGCTCATGTCTGCCCATACCATAACCCCACCGCCACCACCATGGGGCACTCTGTTCACAACGTTGACATCAGCAAACCGCTCGCCCACAGGACATCAATACACATTGTCTGCCCTTTGCCCAGTACAGTTGAAAGCGAGATTCATCCGTGAAGAGCACACTTCTCCAGCGTGGCCGTCGAAGGTGAACATTTGCCCACTGAAGTTGATTCCAGGTGGCTGGTCTCAGGCAATACCGTAGGTGAAGACGGATGTGGAGGTCCTAGGCTGGCGTGGTTACACTTGGTTATGAGGCTGGTTAGACATACTGACAAATTCTTTAAAACAACATTGGAGGTGATTTATTGCAGAGAAATTAACATTTAATTCTCTGGCAACAGCTCTGGTGAACATTCTTACAGTCAGCAAGCCAATTGCACGCTCCCTCAAAACTTGAGACATCTGTGGCATTGTGTTGTGTAACAAAACTGCACATTTTAGACTGGCCTTTTATTGTCCCCAGCACAAGGTGCACCTGTGTAATGATCACGCTGTTTAATCAGGTTTTTGATATTCCACACCTGTCAGGTGGATAGATGATATTGGCAAAGAAGAAATGCTCACTAACAGGGATGTAAACACATTTGTGCACAAAATTATGCCAAAATAAGCTTTTTGTGCGAATGGAACATTTCCGAGATATTTTATTTCAGCTCATGAAACATCGGATCACCACTTCACATGTTGCGTTTATATTTTTGTTCAGTATAATATGTTCAGTATAATATGACAATGATATTACTATAATGATATAATACAAATCAAGGTTATAATAGCCTTTCCAAATAAAAGAGTATATAAATAATCTGTAAATCATAGAACGTACAAAACTAGACAGAAAGAACACACACATTCTGCTCTCTAGGGTAAAATAAAACAGTCTCTATAGTTCTCACTCTCCATCAGGGTCTCTTTGGTCCCTCTCTCCTTATACAGCCGCACACGCACACACACACACACACACACACACACACATCCACACACACATACACACACAAACTGTTATCTCTTCCTTATCTTTGTTCATTAATATTCATAGCTTAATTAATAGGGGTGAATTTGCAAATCTATTATCAAGAGGATCCAGTCCTTTAGATTACCCTAATCCTGCCCTCACACACACACACACACACACACAACACACACCACACACACACACACACACACACACACACACACACACACACACACACACACACACACACACACCACCACACACACACACACACACCACACACACACACAACACACGGCTCAGTCTTTCATGTCTGACGAGAGGGCAAGATATGGAGAGGACACAGACCTGAGGGCTTCGCCACACACACACACACACACACACACACACACACACACACACACACACACCACACACAACACACACACACACACACACACACACACACACACACACACACACACACACGGCTCAGTCTTTCATGTCTGACGAGAGGGCAAGATATGGAGAGGACACAGACCTGAGGGCTTCGCCACACACACACACACACACACACACACACACACACACACACACACACACACACACACACACACGCCAGAGAGGAGACAGATTAGACACCGTTTTCTAGTCCACATCATATGGACACAGTGTAGTATTAATATACACTGCATTCAGTATATTCAAAAATGATTTAGCCCCCTTAACTTTTTCCACATTTTGTTACATTACAGCCTTATTCTAAAATGGATTACACAGTTTTTTTTCTGCTCATCAATCTACACACAATTACCCATAATGAAAAAGCAAAAAAATGTTTTTAGAAATGTTTGCAAATAAAATAAACAACTGAAATATCACATTTACATAAGTATTCAGACCCTTTACTCAGTACTTTGTTGAAGCACCTTTGGCAGCGATTACAGCCTCCAGTCTTCTTGGGTATGACGCTACAAGCTTGGCACACCTGTATTTAGGGAGTTTCTTCCATTCTTCTCTGCAGATCCTCTCAAACTCTATCAGGTTGGATTGGGAGCATCGTTACACAGCTATTAGGTCTCTCCAGAGATGTTCGATCAGGTTTAAGTCCAGGATCTGGCTGGGCCTCTCAAGGACATTCAGAGACCTGAAGCCACTACTGCGTTGTCCTAGCTGTGTGCTTAGGGTCATTGTCCTGTTGGAAGGTGAACCTTTGCCCCAGTCTAAGGTCCTGAGAGCTCTGGAGCAGGTTTTCATCAAGGATCTCTCTGTACTTTGCTCCGTTCATCTTTCTCTTGATCCTGACTACACTCCCAGTCCCAGCCGCTGAAAAACATCCCCAGAGTATGATCCTGCCACCACCATGCTTCACCAGGTTTTCTCCAGACGTGACGATTGGCATTCAGGCCAAAGAGTTAAATCTTGGTTTCAACAGACCAGAGAATCTTGTTTCTCATGGTCTGAGAGTCCTTTAGGTGCCTTTTCAAACTCCAAGGGGGCTGTCATGTGCATTTTACTGAGGAGTGGCTTCCGTCTGGCCACTCTACCATAATGGCCTGATTGGTGGATTGCTTCCAGAGATGGTTGTCCTTCTGGAACGTTCTCCCATCTCCACAGAGGAACTCTGGAGCTCTGTCAGAGTGACCATTGGGTTCTTGGTCACCTCCCTGACCAAGGCCCTTCTCCCTGATTGCTCAGTTTGGCAGCTCTAGGAAGAGTCTTGGTGGTTCCAAACTTCTTTTCCAAAAACATTTGCATACATTTCTAAAAAGCTGTTTTTGCTATGTCATTATGGGGTATTGTGATGTCATTATGGGGTATTGTGATGTCATTATGGGGTATTGTGTGTAGATTGATGAGGAAAACGTTTAATTAAATCCATTTTAGAATAAGGCTGTAATGTAACAAAATGTGGAAAAGGTCAAGGGATCTGAAAACTTTCCGAAGGCACTGTATATCCTGTATGTGTGCTTGCATGCACATGTGTGTGTATTGTACATTTATCTACGTAAACAACATGTGTGTGTATTGTACATTTATCTACGTAAACAACATGTGTGTTGATTGTATCATTTATTGACTAACGGTAAATACAACATGGATGATGTGATTTGTACATTTATCTACGTAAACAACATGTGTGTTGTTATTGTACATGTATCTACGTAACAACATGAACATGTGTGATGTGTATTGTACATATTATCTACGTAAAACAACATGTGTGGTATTGGCACATTTATCTACGTAAACAACATGTGTGTTGTATTGTTACACATTTATCTACGTAAACAACATGTGTGTGATTGTGTATATGTCATATCTACTGTAAACAAATCATGTGGTGAGTGTATTATATTTGTATTGTACATTTATCACTAGTAAACAACATGTGGGTGTGTATTGTACATGTATCTACGTAAAACAACATGTGTGTGTGTATATTGTACATTTATCTACATGATAAACAAACATGTTTGTTGTGTAAAGTGAATGAAAGGAGAATTTCCCAGAATAAATAGCCTCTTATATTATCTCTTTCTGATATAATTGAATATTATTACTAATGAAAATCAATATTCCTCCAGGGAAAAATAACCAAGAACTTCACCCTGACTACTGTATACTGTATTACCTACTGTAAACCTACTACTCTACCACCCCTCTCTATCTCTCTCTCTCTCTATCTCTCCTTCTCTCCCTCTCTGTTTTCTCAATTCACATTCAAAGGGGCTTTACTGACAGTGCATCATGAAAGTCAAAGGCTATTGCAAAGCTTATTAAAGATGTAGTTTAAGTATAACTCTGACTGGTGTGTAGTTTGTAACTCTCCTCGTTTGGAATACTGATAATGCCACCACACTTCTCATCTCTGTTTTGATATACTTAAATAATTTTTTAAAATGTGTATTTATAAAGTCCTTTTTACATCAGCAGTTGTCACAAAGTGCTTATATAGAAACACAGCCTAAAACCCCAAACAAGCAAGCAATGCAGATGTATAAGCACGGTGGCTAGGAACCAATGCCCTTAGAATCGATAGGGAACCTAAGGAAGAAACCTTAGGCAAGAATACCTAGGTTTTCCTCTTAGTATGAGCGCACTATGCGGGGTTGGAGAAATATAAAAGTACATGGCCATTAAGGCCAGATTTGATTCTTCATAGATGTTTTTCACAATTCTGTTCCACGGTAGATGGACCAGCAGGTTCATAAATTTTAATCCCCTATACTTGTAGAGTGTTGATATCAGGTACCGTACTCTCAGTGAGTAAATGGGCAGTTGGCTTTTCATAGACTGAGGGATTCAGAGCGTTGAGGACAGCAGTGCTGTACGGAGTTCCGGAGGAGCGAGAGAGAGAGGGAGGCGAGAGAAGAGGAGAGACCCTGATCGAGTTCTTTGTTCTGAGGGTAAGGAGAGTATGAAGTATTTACCCCGGGCAGTATAGGGAGACGTAACCTCTCACTAGCTTCTCAGGTATTAGGTATGTCTGTAATCTGATGGTCTCTTCCAGTTGGGAGGTAATTAGGACGTATCTCGGTCAGACCTGCTATAGAGTCTGTCCTGAGGGGATGAGGACCCTATAGAGTCTGTCTGAGGGGAGGAGGGACCCTATAGGGGACATGGGATCTAATGATGGGATCTAACTGAACATGGGGTTTAAAGCTGGGTTTAACTGAACATGGAGTTTTAAGCTGCGGTTTATTACTAGTCTGAACATGGGGTTTAAAGCTGGGTTTAACGGAACATGGGGGTTTAAAGCTGTTGGGTTTTAAACACTGAACATGGGGTTTAAAGCTGAGGTTTAACCTAACATGGGTTTAAAGCTGGGGTTAACTGAACATGGGGTTAAAGCTGGGGTTAACCTGAACATGGGGGTTTAAAGCTGTGGGTTTAAACACTGAACATGGGGTTTGTTTAAAGGCTGGGGTTAACCCTAACATGGGGTTTAAAGCTGGGGTTTAACTGAACATGGATATTGTACATGGGTATTGTACATGGGTATTGTACATGGGTATTGTATCCTCATCTGAGGAGGAGTAAGAAATGTCGGACCAATGCGCAGCGTGGTATGTGTCCATAATATATTTTAATGAAACAAACGAACACAGAAACAAAACAATAAACGCCACGTGAAATCACAAACCGAAACAGTTCCGTGTGGAACACACAGACACGGAAGACAACCACTGTTACGGATACAAGTGTTCTGTGTGTATCCTGTGTGTATTTCTTTTCTCTCCTTCTCCCCTACTCACAGGTGACAATAATCATTCCCCAATCAGTCATCAATCAGTCGCTAATCGGAAGACACCTGCTCCTTTTCCCTTACCCAATCACAGTCCCTTTCCCTTGGTTTAAAACCCCTGTCAGTTGTTTTCTCCCCAGCTCAATCTCTTTGTAACATGCCTTCTGTCTGTAGATCGCTTGTGTGTTTTGCATCTACATGTCACTTTGTCCCCACCTGTGAGTATTGTTTTGGTTATGGTGTTTGAGTGTTTGTTTGATGGTGGGAAAAGGGGGTAACCAGACAAGTCGCCCTTGGGCTACACTACCCGTAGTTAAACATTGTTAAAGACACTAGTTAGAACTGGGCGGACCACCCCCTGTATTTTTGGTTAGTTAGCTGTTTGTGAAGTAGTCTAGCTTAGGGGTGTTTTTGAATTATTATTCTTTCATTCCTTGGGTCCCGCTCAGCCCCTTTTCCTGCTCCCCCCCCCATTTACCGTGTGTTTATAAATAAACATTTAGTGTTTGACGGTAATTAAGTTGTCTGTTATTTGTTATCACTGTTACGTCTTCACTACTATAATTTGCATGAGTTGTGTTACGGGTCCCATTATCATCCCCCCTAGACTGTCGGGCCAAAGGGATTCGTAACAACCACCCACAAAACACAATAGAAAACAAGCTCCCTAAATATGGTTCCCAATCAGAGACAATGACTAACACCTGCCTCTGATTGAGAACCATATCAGGCCAAATGAAAAACCCAACATAGAAAAACAAACATAGATAACCCACCCAACTCACGCCCTGACCATAAAACAAAGAATTAACAAAAGAACTAAGGTCAGAGCGTGACAGGTATGCTCTCAACAAACACTCATCACACAAACTCATCACTCTTCACGTAGGCTTCTCTTTCTCTCTCTTCCTCTCTCTTTCGCTAATGCACTCTTTCTTTCCCCCATTTTGTCCCCAAGCCTCTTTGTCTCTCTCTCCAGGTAAGTGTGCCACAGCACAGCTGGATAAGAGGTCTCTGAGCACTCAGCTCCACTCCAGGCTGTGTGGTTGCATTAAGTGTTTGTGCTTTTGTGCACAAATCCACTGACAGAATCTGTACATATTTCTTATTCTGTGTGAGGAACGGTTGTTTCTCTGTCTTAATCTCACACACTATAAGAGGAACATTCTATTCTAATTCTGCCTGAGTATATCAAACCTCTCTGGACAAGATTCTATTCCTTTCTCCTTCCCTCCTTCTTATGCTCGCTCGCTCTCTCTCTCTCCCTCCCCCCTTTTCATTCTATCTATTTCCCGGGCTGTTAGATTGAATCACCTATGTGTGACTGGGAGGCTGAGAGACTAGCCCAAGGTTCCAGGTACTTATGCATTCCTCTACCTCTCTCTATCGCTGTTTCTCACATTCAGATGTCTTTCTTCTTCCCTTTCGTACATTCAGATTAGGGACCTGTGTGTCGAGGATTTGTCAGGAAGACTAAATATGTTGTGTTATCTATCCCACATAGATTAAAACCCTCTTTGTAACTTTCCTGCTCTTCACTTTTTCTCTATTTCTCCCTCTCCTTGCTACAGATGTACGATTTTATTAGAGTAGTAAAATAATCCCGCAGCAACATGAAATGTGGATTATTATGTGGATTATGATTAATGGACATTTTTGTAGAGTTTGATACATTTTTTGTAAGAAAAATAATAAAATCTAGTCTGAAATTTGTGGAAAAGTGGAAATTACAAACTTCAGAAGCCTTTTTTTAAACCTCAAATACACTGGTGTTTATATTTTCTGCATTACAGGAAAGTTCTCCTGGAACGGGTGATCAAATTAAGATCCTACATCTTCTCATCCACTCCCCTCATCTACCCCTCTCCTTTCTTCTTCAGTCCACTTCCCTCCTCCCTATCCCACTCTCCTCATCCCTCTCTCGTCACAGTTCGTTGAGTAGCAGTAGGTGAAATTGGCTTCCATTTCCCTGCTGTACATTCTGATGATAACTCTGGAGAGAGATTTTCAATTGGCTATATTAAAACTGTTTAATTTGATCCTGAGTGTAGGTTATAACCCCAATCTTTAAAAACAGACAAATTTGACCCTAACAATTAGAGGCATTTGTGTGAACAGTAACCTGGGGAAGGTTTTCTGTAGTATTATAAATGTAAGAGTTCTAAACTTCCTTAATAAGCACAATGTCTTGAGTAAAAACCAAATTGGATTTATACCAAAACATCGCACAACTGATCATATTTACACCCTACACACTCTGATAAATAAACATGTCCACCAAAATAATACCAAAATATACGCTTGCTTTTGAGCATTTGATTCTATTTGGCATACAGGACTGTTCTACAAAGTTATTGAAAGTGGTGTAGGGGTAAAACATATTACAAAATAAAATCCATGTATACTGGCAATACGTGCAGCATTAAAATTGGCAACAAAAGAACCGAAATCTTTAACCAGGGGCGGGGCCTTCGTCAGGGTTGCAATCTGAGCCCTGCACTCTTCAATATTTACATCAACGAATTGGCCACTTCTAGACAAATCCTCAGCCCCTGGTGTTAGTCTCCACAATTCAGAAGTTAAATGCCTACTCTTTGAGCCTGGACCTGCTAGAGCAGTACTGCCAGACCTGGGCCCTGGCAGTAAACCCCAAAAAGACTAAAATAATGATTTTCCAGAGAAGATCCAGATCTCAGGGAATTAGACCAAAGTTCTCAATTGGTACAAAATATATAGAGTACTGCACACACTACAATTACTTAGGTTTAAAAATAAGCTCAACCTTAATGAGGCAGTGAATGAACTGAGAGAGAAAGCACGCAGGGCATTCTACGCCATTAAAAAGCAAATTTAAATACCTATTAAAATTTGGCTAAAAGTAATTGAATTTGTCATTGAACCATTTGCACTTTATGGCAGCAAGGTGTAGGGTCCACTTGCAAAACAAGATTTCATCAAATGGGACAAACACCCCATTGAAACCCTGCATGCAGAGTTCTGTAAGATTATCCTACATGTCCAGAGGAAAACTACAAACAATAGGCCAATATCCACTAATAATAACTTCAAAAAAGAGCAATTAAAGTTTTGGAAACATCTAAAATACAGTGACCTCATATCACTACCAAGCCCTGCAATGCCAAGAGCTGAGCAAAGAAAAGAGTCCCCTCATCCAGCTGGTCCCGGGGCTGAGTTCACAAACCTGTTCTACTAACATACTGAAGCCTCAGGACCAGAACATCCAATCAATCAGGATAAACCAAATTACAACAGTCAAAACAAAACTATATTGCTTATTGGGAAACACAAGCACAAACACAAAGCAAAATGCAGTGCTATCTGGCCCTAAATCGACAGTACACTGTGGCTAAATATTTGACCATGGTTACTGATCAAAACCTTAGAAAAACCTTGACAAAGTACAGGCTCAGTGAGCACAGCCTTGCTATTGAGAAGGGTAGACACAGGAAAACCTGGCTCCCTGTAGAGGAAAGGCTGTGCAACCACTGCACAACAGCAGAACCTGAGACGGAGCTGCATTTCCTGACAAAATGTAAAAAATATAAAACAATTAGTGTCATTTCCCCAAATTTGAAACCCTTATTCAAGGTTTCAAAGACCTCTCTAATGAGAGTAGGCTACCCGTCCTGTTGGGGGAGGACGCATAGAGCTGTGGGATGGCAGCGCACAACATTGCTGCCTGCCATAAGTTGAGGGACAGTGTCTGACAGACCAATCAACCTGCACATGTCCTTTACTGTATGCTTATTGTTATTGTTGAATGTATGGTTATTTTGACACTTGGTTATTGTTGTTACTGTTGTCCCGTTGACAATTTTGATTCTCATTTTTATATTGTAAATATCCAAAATAAGCTTTGGCAATATGTAAACTGTTGCGTCATGCCAATAAAGCAAATTTAATTGAATTGAGAGAGAGAGAGAGAGAGGGAGGGAGAGAGAGAGAGACGGAGAGAGAGAGACGACAGAGCTGACGGAGTGCCGACTGACTGACAGGAAATGAGGATAGAGAGTGAGCAGGTAGAGGATAGATAGAGACAGAATAGAGTAATGTTACTATATAATAGTAATGCAGCCCCTGTCTTGTAAATGAGGCTTGACATCTCCCCAGCCTTGAGATCCAGACATCAGAATATTTATGTAGGGAACTTACACAGACCACTCTTCCTAATGATGCTTACTCTCTCTGGTAAAGAGGAGGAGAATGATTTGAGGGAGGATGAGAGTGTAACTTCTGCTTCCAACTCACACTCTCAAACACGTAGATCCCCTGAACGCAGCTCACTTTCCAGCCCACTTTCCAGCTCACACTCACTCTCCAGATCCCAATCACCTGAATTCTGATCACCTGCTCACACACCTCTATGTCATTATCACACACTACTTAGTTCAGTTCTTTGCACCCAATCATTGTGAGGTATTGTTTGTTTTGTGACACACTTCTATTCGGAGCTCTGTTTTTCCCGTAATTTAATCCTCCCGTGTATGATAGTTTTTGCCTGCCTCACTAACGACACCTTTTGCCTATTCCCTGCCTGTACTTTAGCCTATCAGATTTCCTGTTATCAACCTATTGCCTGATCTCCCAGACGACGTTACTTGCCGTTTCCCTGCCTGTACTGTTGCCTTTTTGGAGCCCCTGTGTATGACCTTCTGCCTGCCCCTGGACCCGGCTACCTGCCTCCTCCTGTGTATGACCTTCTGCCTGCCACTGGACCCGGCTACCTGCCTCCTCCTGTGTATGACCTTCTGCCTGCCACTGGACCCAGCTACCTGCCTCCTCCTGTGTATGACCTTCTGCTGCTCACTGGAGACCGGCTACTGCCTCCCTGTGTATGACCTTCTGCCTGCCCTGGACCCGGCTACTGCCTCCTCTCTGTGTATGACCTTCTGCTGCCTGCCTGACCCGGCTACCTGCCTCCTCCTGTGTATGACCTTCTGCCTGCCCCTGGACGCGCTTACCTGCCCTCTCCTGTGTAGCCTTCTGCCTGCCCCCTGGACCCAGCTACCTGCCTCCTCCTGTGTATGACCTTCTGCCTGCCCTGACCCGGCTACCTGCCTCCTCCTGTGTTATGACCTTCCTGCCTGCCCTGGACCCGGCTACCTGCCTCTCCTGTGATGACTTCTGCGCCTGCCCTGGACCGGCTACCTGCCCCTCCTGTGTATGACCTTCTGCCTGCATGGACCCGGCCTACCTGCCTCCTCCTGTGTATGACCTTCTGCCTGCACTGGACCGGCTACCTGCCCCTGTGTATGACCTTCTGCCTGCCACTGGACCGGCTCCTGCCTCGCTCCTGTGTATGGACCTTCTGCCTGCCCTGGACCCGGCTACCTGCCTCCTCTGTGTAGACCTTCTGCCTCCACTGGACCCGCTACTGCCTCTCCTGTGTATGACCTTCTGCTGCCACTGGGACCCAGCTACTGCTCCTCCTGTGTATGACCTTCTGCTGCCACTGAGCCCAGCTACTGCCTCCTCTGTTATGACTTTGCCTGCCACTGGACCCGGCTTACCTGCCTCCCCTGTGTATGACTTCTGCCTGCCACTGGACCCAGCTACCTGCTCCCCCTGTGTATGACCTTCTGCCTCCCACTGGACCCGGACTACCTGCCTCCTCCTGGTTATGACCTTCTGCCTGCCACTGGACCCGGCTACCTGCCTCCTCCTGTGTATGACCTTCTGCCTGCCCCTGGACCCAGCTACCTGCCTCCTCCTGTGTATGACCTTCTGCCTGCCCCTGGACCCAGCTACCTGTCTCCTCCTGTGGTCCTTTACAATAAACACCTGCTGCGCCCTGCGCTTGAAACCAGCTCTCTGTCTCTCCTTGTGTTCATTGCAGAGAGATAAATTGAGCAACATAGGGAGAGAGGAAATGAAGAGAAAGAGTTGAAATAGCAGACTGAACTCCAGATGTCTGACTGCAGGCAAGGGCATCGATCAATGTGACCCACTCAAAAGACCATAGGCTATTTCATAGATGCAGAAAACATTACTTCCAGAGAGAGAAAGAGAGACATTTCAGAGATTTCCATCTGACTCAATCTACACCTTACCTTGCTCGCTGAGGGAAATCACAAAATAATACATAAACCATATGCACTTCACCTCAAACATATTCCTCGTTGTGTGTGTGGCTGTGGCTTTTACGCGCGTGCGTATTTGACTCGAGTGTCTGTGTGCGGCATGGGTATGTCAAATGCTTGGCTTTGTGATGAGCGCATAGTGTGCGTCCTTCCCAGCTTGCGCGCGACAAGAAAAAAAGGTTTACTGTTAACGGGAAAGTAAACATGAATATGGAGAACGAAGACCATTTCAATCCCAAAGCTTTTCACCTGTAACTCAAATTACAAAACTTTCTTGTCCATTTGGGAGAGAGAAGTGCGTAAATCTGACAAGTGAGCCGGTCAACAACAGAAGAAAGTAACTAGACTGTTTTTACTACTGCGATATTCTCCCAGATCAACATTCAATTCACTTTCTTTTTTCTGTTACTATCAAAATAGCATCAGCATCAAAGATAAACCTCAGAAGATTGTTTTGTTGTGAAACGATCACACAAGGTTAGGCTACTGGGAATATCTCTACTTATTCTTCAAATATAATATTTATTATTTTAGCTATTACTATTTGGATTATTTTCTACACAAAATATCTGAGATCTAAAGATGGACTCGCTTTTGAACACCACGGATAACTACCTTTCTGTTAACGCCACTAACGGCTCCGGTTTGAACGACACAGAGGGATATAACCAGTTCGTGCAGCCGATCTGGCAGATCACTCTCTGGGCCATCGCCTACTGCAGCATGGTGTGCGTCTCCGTGATCGGTAACCTGGTGGTCATCTGGATCATCCTCGCGCACAAACGCATGAGGACTGTGACCAACTACTTCCTGGTAAACAAACACATGTCAAATGCTAAAGAACGAGAGAGCATTTGACAGACGTTATGTAATCATTTCCAAATTAATGTATTTTATTTTATTAAAATATCACCAGTGAATGTGAACTTTGTTTTGTGTGTATGTGTCTGTCCGTCTGTCCATCTGTCTGTGTCTGATTCCTCTTTTCTCCTCCCAGGTGAACCTAGCCTTTGCAGAGGCGTCTATGTCTGCCTTCAACACAGTGATAAACTTTGCATACAGCATCCATAACGAGTGGTACTTTGGTTTGGGCTACTGTCGCTTCCATAACTTCTTCCCCATCGCAGCTGTCTTCGCCAGCATATACTCCATGACCGCCATAGCACTGGAAAGGTGAGCTGTGTGTGTGTGTGTGTGTGTGTGTGTCCGTGCATGGGTGCACTCTAGTGTGTTTGTTTTCACTAGAATCTACTCCATGACTGCAATAGCTCGGAACAGGTAAGCGACCCTATATGCTGTAGAGATCCCTTCTCCAACCCTGCTTCTCTCTCATATAATGTCATCAGTATGTCGCCACAGCCTCAGTGTGTGAGAGCTGCGTTTTCCTTCACAACATCCCTGCTCCTCTCCCTTCCATCCTTCCCACACCGTCCATCATTCTGGGCTCACTGTCAGAACACAGATCCCCCTTTCTTCCGTATGTCACCACAATGTCAGAACAATCTGAACATTCTTGCATTAGTGAAGTAGAGAGAGAAAGTGAGCAGCCCTTCCCCCAGATGACCCCAGGCTCCCCGGGAGGGTTTACAACAGGTGTGTTTGTAAACCGCTGTGTCTGAAGAGGATCGATTTTACCTCAACAGGCAGAGAAAAGGAGGGATAGAGAGGGAGGCAGGGATAGAGAGAGGGAGAGTGAGAGGGAGAGGGAGGGGGAGAGAACAAATGGGAAGGTGTGATAATCAAGAGGGAAGGAGAGGGGAAGAGAGGGGGAGAAGGGGTGGAAGGGATTAAGGAGAGAAAGGGCGGAGGGAGAAGAAGAGAGAAACGGCGAAGAAAGAGAGGAAGGGAGATGATAGTTTTGGCGTCACCCCATCTTCTTGATTAGAAAAGTAAATCACATCAGTGAAGCAACACAACGAGAGGAGAGGAGGAGAGAAGGAGAGGAGGGTAGAGGAGGAGGAGAGGAGAGGAGGAGGGTAGAGGAGGAGAGGAGAAGTATCAGATACACTCACATCAACTCTGCATGATTACCTTTCATTAGAGCTTGGAGGAACACACACAGAGTGCAGTGTCTCTTCTCCATCTGTCACCACAATGTAGCTGTTGCGCTAAAGAAGTTGAACTATCAGTAATTGCCAATTAAATTAAACCAGTGGAATGTAAAACGAATCATAGCCATGTCTGTATCCCCAGGTGTCCCCTCAGTGGCGAGCGTGTGTGTATATATAAATGTGTGTCTGTGCTACAGTAATGTGCCTGTGTGTATAGCAGTGTGTGTGTGTGTATAACAGTGTCATGACGTTGGCCTGTGGGTAAGCTTTATGACCCCCCCATAAATACATTTCTCCCTTCCCTCTCTCTCTGACTCTACTGAGGGACTCTTGAATAGCCTTTGTTAAACATAGAGAGTCTGGGAACATCAAACAAGTGGAGGGAAAGGAACCATATTTCGGTAATAGAACCAGTTGAAAATATGCGTTGGTACTTAATGAATATGATGTCAGTTCGGTTGTCATCTGAGACATTATGACTGATGACAGGACGACCTAAACTGTATCTGGGAAAGTCTACACATTATAGTTATCAGATTCACATGGAATTGTTGTGCAATTTAAATGAAACTATTTGTGAAAAGATAAAATGTAATTTTAGCTTCCAAATTAGAGAATTGGGTTTTCATAAGATTAGAGCTCTGCTCAATCAGTGGCCTGCCCCTGTGAAGAGACAGGGGTTATAAACTATGAAACACACCCTTCTCTCCCTCCACTATATAAGCCCTTGACGAAAATGTAACCTCCTGTTCCGGGTACATTAGGACTACGGTCCGATGTCAGAAGGATTCAGATAATAACTAGAGAACGAAGCCAACCTCAGCGTGAGCTTTGGTTGCGAATGGTATGAACTTTGAACTCTTATTCGCTACAGAAGTGATACCTCCTAACCGTTGAGTTAGCAGCGGCCGCTGTAAACGTGGGCTAGGAGAGGACAGACAGAGTATCCCGTCTACCACCCAACGATGACACTACAACGTTTCCCATTCACCACCAGAGACACTATTCAAAGGACAAAGGACTGTTGGGCAACACGGCCTTCCATCTACCACCAACCTATTGAAGCGCAGCTCAGAGTAAATATTTATTGCATTTTCCTTTTCCAAATGGGCGGTAATTTAGAATGCATAAGATTCTGTATTTACGATAGAGTAGCTGCCTACGGCCCGATAGAGACATAGCTTCTCCCTTTGTTCTTCAGTCTTCCCGCTCTTTCACTCAAACCCAATCCCCTTTTCTTTGTGTAACCAGCTGTCATATCTGTTCCGTCCGCTAGGGACGTTTTCCTTTATGACATAATTTGTAATCAAGGTATGATTCATTCTGTGTATATGTAATTCTGTGTGATTAGTTAGGTATTTAGTAAATAAATAATTAAACCCAATTATGTATTGCTGATTCAACTTGTTAGCCAGGGTTCGTGAAGATAACCAAGAATTTACAACTTTCAGATGAGACTGAATTAAGGTGACGATTAATATTGACTGCTATTGATGTAAAATATTACTAGGTCTTTAAGAGTTTATTTGGAAGATAACAGCTCTATAAATATTATTTCGTGGTGCCCCGACTTTCTAGTTAATTACATTTACATGATTAGCTCAATCAGGTAATATTAATTACAGAGAAAGGATTTTATAAAATAGCATGTCATATCACTTAATCGCTAGCCCAAGACCGCAACAGTGGCGTGTGTGTATAAACTGATTATATGTGTGTGTGTGTGTGTTTACTGATCTCTGTGTGTGTGTGTGTGTGTGTGGTGTGTGTGTGTGTGTAGTACTGATCTGTGTGTGTGTAGTACTGATCTGTCGTGTGTGTAGTATGATATCTGTGTGTGTGTAGTACGATATCTGGTGTGTGTGTGTAGATAGCTGATATCTGTGTGTCGTGTAGTACTGATCTCTCTCTGTGTGTGTGTGTGTGTGTGTGTGTGTGTGTGTGTGTGTGTGTGTGTGTGTGTATTACTGACCTCTGTGTGTCAAAATCGAATCCAAATCAAATTGTATTTGTCACATGCTTCATAAACAACAGGTGTAGAATAACAGTGAAAGGCTTACTTACGGGCTCTTCCCAACAATGCAGAGAGAAAGATACAACAACAAAATAGTGACAGGAGGATTAAATACACAGTGAATAATGAATAACAATGATGGGAAAGTTAGTGTGTGAGTGTGTGTGAGAGAGAGAGCATATGTGAGTGTGTGTGTGTGTGTGCATGTGTGTGTGTGTGTGCGTGTGCGTGTGCGTGTGTCTTGGGGTGTATGTGTGAGTGTGTTGGTAGAGTCTAGTGTTTGTGCATAAAGTCAGTGCAAGAGAGTTAGTGCAAAAATTCATATCCCACATGTGTGTGTGTATAACTAATCACTTTGTGTGTGTTCCAGGTACATGGCTATCATCCACCCCCTGAGGCAAAGGTTGTCTTCAGCAGAGACCCGTGTAGTGATCGGAGTGATCTGGGTGTTAGCTCTACTATTGGCCTTCCCCCAGTACTACTACTCAGCTACTGACCAGCTGCCTGGTAGGACTGTTTGTTACATCCAATGGCCTGAATACACCAATGACACAACCATGGACTTCAAAAAGATGTGAGTACTGACACACACACATACACACACACAAAGGGGTTTGAAGGAAGCGTCATCTTCAGGAGGTTCACTAGACATTAGAGAATAAACGGAATTATTTTCTGTGTGTAGAATCTGATTCACTGCTTACATCCTTTTTCTGTCTCAGCTGAAATCCCAACTTCTGGATGAATAGGCCGAGCGTCTTTCTGCTGTTTGTCTCCTTGTAATGTAACATCCTAGTGGAATGATTCATGAATCTATCCAACCTCTATTAGTCAAGAGACTGATTTAGAACCAAACAGATAGTAGGTGTTCAGTCTGTGGGGGTTATTTGTTATGAATAACCATTGTTAGACAGAAGTCGTAGGACTTCAAGGACTTTAATTAATTTCATTGATATTATTGTTTTTCTGTTTTGTTGTATTGTTTATTGATGCTGTGTGATCATCTTTATATACAGTGGGGCAAAAAAGTATTTAGTAAGCCACCAATTGTGCAAGTTCTCCCACTTAAAAAGATGAGAGAGGCCTGTAATTTTCATCATAGGTACACTTCAACTATGACAGACAAAATGAGAAAAAAAAATCCAGAAAATCACATTGTAGGATTTTTTATGAATTTATTTGCAAATTATGGTGGAAAATAAGTATTTGTTCACCTACAAACAAGCAAGGACTCTGCCTCACAACCTGTTAACTTCTTTCTTGAGCTCCCTTCTCACTGTTACCTGATAATGCCCACCTGTTGAACTTCTGTATCATATAAAACACTTCACACCTCAACATCACACTCCAACACTCCACTATGCCAAGACAAAAGTTGTAAAAAAGGAACACCAAAAACAAATTGTAACCTGCACGCTGTGAAGGAACTACATCGCAATAATAAGCAGCTTGGTTTAGAGAAATCAATATGGAGCAATCATTAAGAAATGGAAGACATACACAGACCACCTGAAATTCTCCCTCTGATCTGGGGCTCACCAAGATCTTCCACCCGTGTCAAAAGTGATCACATAAACGTGAGCAACAATCCCAAACACACGGGGGCCTATTGAATGACTGCAAATCGACAAACAACAAAGGCCTACCATCAGTATCACACTACGCTGCCAGGGACTCAAATCCTGCAGTGCCAGACGTGTCCCCCTGCTTAAGCCAGTACATGTCCAGGCCCGTCTGAAGTTTGCTAGAGAGCATTTGGATGATCCAGAAGAAGATTGGGAGAATGCCATATGGTCAGATGAAACCAAAATATAACTTTTTGGTAAAAACTCAACTCGTCGTGTTTGGAGGACAAAGAATGCTGAGTTGCATCCACAGAACACCATACCTATTGTGAAGCATGGGGGTGGAAACATCATGCTTTGGGGCTGTTTTTCTGCAAAGGGACCAGGACGACTGATCCGTGTAAAGGAAAGAATGAATGGGGCCAAGTATCGGAGTGGGGTGTGTATGATTGTGTGAGAGAGGATGTGTGTTTCAAGTTTTTAATTGTCACTTGCACAGGGGTGGAACAGTACCCAATTGAGTAAAAGTAAAGATACCTTAATAGAAAAGGAATCAAGTAAAAGTGAATGTCATCCAGTAAAATACTACTTGAGTAAAAGTCTAAAAGTATTTCGTTTTAAATATACTTAAGTATCAAAGGTAAATGTAATTGCTAAAATATACTTAAGTATCAAAATTAAAAGTAAAAGTACATATAATTTCAAATTCATTATATTAAACAAACCAGACGGCACCATTTTCATCCTTTTTAAAATGTAAGGATAGCCAGGGGCACACTCCAACCCTCAGACATGATTTACAGACAAAGCATTTGTGTTTAGTGTGCCCAGAGGATCAGAGGCAGTAGGGATGACCAGGGATGTTCTCTTGATAAGTGTGTGATTTGGACCATCTTCCTGTCCTGCTAAACATTCCAAATGTAATGAGTACTTTGGGTGTCAGGGAAAATGTCTGGAGTAAAAAGTACATTATTTTCTTTAGAAATGTAGTGAAGTAAAAGTAAAAGTTGTCAAAAATATAAATATTAAAGTACAGATACCCCCAAAAACTACCTAAGTAGTATTTTAAAGTACTTTTACTTAAGTACTTTACACCGCTGCATGTGCACTAGTACAGTGAAATGCCTTTCTTGCTGGCTCTTTCCGAACTCTTATATAGGTGTCATAACCAGCCATAAAATAACGCAATATATGTCACTACAGGTGTAAATATATGGGTCATGACAGTTTTATGACCATATTATGACAGATTATGACAAGTTATGTCAGCTGTTATGACATATTATGACATGGTTATGGCGCAAGTGTTAAATTTCAAGAACATTGATAAGAGGGAGTAGGCCTACTGAAACATTGATAAGAGGGAGTAGACCTACTGAAACATTGATAAGAGGGAGTAGACATACTGAAACATCAGGAGCATTAATAGCTGTAGCTATGTTAGTGTCTTGTGTGTTGTTTATGGTGAAAATGCTATTAAAACATTCTCATGTTGATCATTTGGTGTTTCCGTCCCTTCAATGCATAGTATGCCTGTAACTCAATGCACTGCTTTTTAAATATATATATTTTTCTTTAGGGCCAAATTTAGGGCGATTTACTAATGCCTTTAACTCGATTCATTATTTGAATTGTTTGACAGCCCTACTAATTAGTTGTCGTTATGGTCCTGACTTTTTCCTAGTTATCTCAGGCCCGGATTCAATCCGATCGCAGGTTATAAACATTGCGAATTTTAAAGGCAATGTTCCCCTCGTTCGTGGAGATCCCATCCCCGGTAAACGCTGCATATGCCGGCACAATCTCAAATTCCCTTTAAAAGTCGTAATGCCTATAGCCCTCGATCGGATTGAATCCCAGCCTCACTCGTTTCACAGTTCTCTCTCTCTGTCCCCACATTTTCTCCTTCTCTCTCTCACTCATTCTCTGTGTTTCTCTCTCCACCTACCCATGCTCTCCCCCGTGTGTGTGTTATTTAGTATTACCATTAGCCTCAGGTGTTCAGGGCAATGAAGTCATTTCCATAAGCAGCTGAGTCCCTGTAGTTTGTCTGATGTTAGGAGTTAGGGGCTAGGGCTTGATTTAGGCCTCTCTCTTCTCTCTTCCTCAGTAAATTGATTTCACATCTTTCAGTGAGAGCTGATCTTCTGGGCCGCTACTCCCTGTAGCAAGACTGATAAGGGATCCACAGACATTGTGTGTGTGTGTGTGTACGTGGATATCATAAGGTGAATGCACCAATTTGTAAGTCGCTCTGGATAAGAGCGTCTGCTAAATGACTTAAATGTAAAATGTAAATGTACGTACGTTCGGAGGCAGAGATAAGGAATCAAATCAGAACAGGGTTGACTAGACGAGACCTGAGACCCCAGTCCAACAATCTCATCAGTGTGTGTGTGTGTCTGTGTAGGTACTCTGTGTCTGTGGTGTTGCTGTACTACTTCCTGCCGCTGTGCATTATGGGATGTGCCTACCTGGTGGTGGGCTCGTCCCTGTGGGCAGGGACTATCCCTGGAGACTCCACCCACCGCTACCGAGAGCAGCTAATCGCCAAACGCAAGGTACACACACGCACGCACGCACGCACGCACACACACACACACACACACACACACACACTACCTGTATGTACACACACTCATGCATGCTCACACACAGCAGGGAACCTCTTTAGTGAATATTCTTAGGCAAATCCCTAAATTGCTTTCAACTGTCCCTCCCTCCCCCCTCCCTCTCTCTAGGTCGTGAAGATGATGATCGTGGTGGTGTGTACGTTTGCAGTGTGCTGGCTGCCTTACCACATCTACTTCCTGCTCCAGCAGTTCCACCCTGACCCCATGCAGCTGTTTGAGTGGCGCTACATCCAGCAGGTCTACCTGGCTGTCCTGTGGTTGGCCATGAGCTCCACCATGTACAATCCTATCATCTACTGCTGTCTCAATGACAGGTAGGTGACTGTACACACCACAGGTGGCTGGTGGCACCTTCATTGGGGAGAATGGGCTCATACTAATGGCTGGAACGGAATGATAGGAGTGGTACCAAACACATCAAACACATGGTCTTTCATACCATTCCATTCCAGCCATTAATATTATATGTCCTCTCCTCACCAGCCTCCTGTGGTACACATACAAGCGCAAACACAACAGGCATGTACACACACACACACACACACACACACACACACACACACACACACACACACACACACACACACACACACTCGGAGGCCACACACGACACATATCTACACAAACACAACACTACACTCAAGCCACACAGCAGCACACTTACACACACACACACTTTACACACAGTGAACATGTAGTTTGGTGATAGATCCAGAATGTGCTACTAATGATTACTGTCTATCTATGTATTCACTCGATGTTAAAAAACTTTTCTTGTTATGGGTTTATTAAACAATAAACAACACAGCAGGTGTGTAGGAAGTCAGTCGGATGCGCAGAAATGCAATCCATGTGTCACGTTCCTGATTTAGAATGGAGTTAGCCGGCTATGTGAATATGTGTGAGTAACTATCACTCATATCAGTCTCTTGTGAAGAACAGTTCTGAAAAGGTCTCTCAATATACGCACGATCAGATACATATATTCAGTCGATGATGTAATTTAGGTCAAATGGCGCATCCAAGCAAATAATCTCAACCTGTTTTCTATTCAACGAGAGATTGTAGCAGGATATCGTTAGTGATTGTTGTCCCAGGAATCTGTGAAGTGGTTGGTTGACCT
>NC_036842.1:28875872-28880019 GCF_002910315.2 Salvelinus sp. IW2-2015
GGTTGATGTTTTTACCTTAATTAATCTAGGCAAAGTCTCAGTAAGAACAAATTCTTATTTCAATACGGCGCTAGGGCTAGAAGTGAAGGAACCTGGGGCGTTAACTGCTTGTTCGAGGGCAAGATAATGACAGATTTTTACCATGTCAGCTGGGATTCGATCTTGCAACCTTTTTTTTTCAAAAGTAACTAGTATGAGTGGATTTAAGTACTGTCCCAATATCTCTGTTTCAGATGATTGTACCGGGCCAGCCGATGGAGACCAGTATGCGACACTTCGCAGCCCACGAGGAGGATGGCTGTGGGGCAGAGCAGCCTATCGTCCAGACAACCCTGAGCTCACCTCCACCCTCCAACGGCTCAGCCTCACATCACCTCACCCTCCCGACAGCCCTGTTACTACGCCAACATAACATGACTAGGCCTAACAAACGCCTAACTGATTAGTCGTGGTTTAATTCTCATTAACCCAGAACTAAAATGTACTAATTTGGTTCAGCCGCTCATTATGTTCTAGGGAAAGTCTCCAACCCTCGCAAAAGAAAATTCAGTCCCCTCCCCACCCCCTTCTGATATTTCACCGTGGTTATCATCCCCGAAGTTAAATCAGTTTAAGCACCCCTGCACCAATCCTATGTCCAAATAAGCATGATGAAAAACCCAAACCCAGAACTAATGCTCTCGTATCCCAATTTATGCCGACAGACTACTGTAACCATTATGTTTACGTGTACTGTCCACGGGAGATATACGTGGTTTAGTGCACAATAGCCTGGCTAAGGCTCTATCCTCACACTTCTTAAATGCCGACAGCAACATCGGTAGGCGTGCCTCAATTCGTTGGGCATGGACTCTAATCAGTGTGTGTCGAAAGCATTCCACAGGGATGCTGGCCCATGTTGACTCCAATGCTTCCCACAGTTGTGTCAAGTTGTCTGGATGTCCTTTGGGTGGTGGACTACTCTTGATACACACGGGAAACTATTGAGCATGAAAAACTCAGCAGCGTTGCAGTTCTTGACACAAACTGATGTGCCTGGCACCTACTACCATATCCCGCTCAAAGGCACTTAAATATTTTGTCTTACCCATTAACCCTCTGAATGGCACACATACACAATCCATGTCTCAATGCTTAAAAATCATTATTTAACCTGTCTCCTCCCCTTCATCTCCACTGATTGAAGTGGATTTAATAAGTGTCATTATTAAGGGATCATAGCTTTTGCCTGGATTCACCTGGTCAGTCTATGTCTTTAAAATAGCAGGTGTTCTAAATGTTTTGTACAATCAGTGTATATCAAACTGGACTATAGTCTAGAGCTCTTCTTTAGGCAGACATGGGTTTTGTGCCCTAGAACCTAGTGTAGTGTTCTATTCTCGTCTAATATATCTGAGCAGGCAGCTCATAAGGATTCTTTCCATCATTCCAGAACCCTAGGGCTGTGTAGGGCTGTGTTTGGAACACTCACCGAATCGCTTCAGCTAGCATCAATGGCAGCCACAGCTCTCTCCCTAAGAAAACACTGATGTTTTTGTGTGAGTGTTTTTGTGTGAGAGTCAGGCAGGGTGTGTGTGTATGTGTGTGTGTTCATTTCTTCATGCAAGTGTGTGCGTGTGTGTGCATTCGTTTGTGTGTGTTCGTGTGTGTGTATTTCCGGGAGGTGATGTGTGTTGGTTCAGCACCTGTTGTCAGGGATTACTGCTCAGAGACGACAATTTGAGGAGCAATACTCGGTCTGCCTGGTCAGGGCAAAGGTCAGATATATATAGACAGGAGAGGAAAGAGGGGGACACAAATAGAGTCTAGAAGAGGGGGGAGGAGAGTAGAGGAAGAAAGGAGGGAAAACAGTGAGAGGGGTCAGTAGGAAGAGAGGAGGGATCAGAGTGAGAGGGGTCAGTAGGAAGAGAGGAGGGATCAGAGTGAGAGGGGTCAGTAGGAAGAGAGGAGGGATCAGAGTGAGAGGGGTCAGTAAGAAGAGAGGAGGGATCAGAGTGAGAGGGGTCAGTAGGAAGAGAGCCATGCCTAAATAAAATACAAAGCTTAACATCACTAAATAAAATTATCTAAGCTAACATACTATCAGTAACATATCTAAATAAAATACCAAGTAACATGCCCTAAATACAATACCAAGCTAACATGCCTAAATAATAATACCTAAGTACACATGCTTAAATAAAATACCAAAGTAAACATTGCTAAATAAAATCACTATAGCTAACATTACTAAAATAAAAATACTAATAACATTAGTATGTTAACTTAGTATGTTACTTAGCTTATGTTACTTAGCTATGTTTAATTTTAGTTATAGATCTTATCTTAGTATGTTACTTAGTATGTTATTAGTAGTTACTACTATGTTACTAAGTTACGTAACTCAAGTACATTAATAAACATAACTCGGTACATTCTAAATAACATACTAAGTAACATACTAAATAACATTGCTATAATAATACTCGTACATACTAAACTATGTCACGCTCGCCTTAGGAGAGCCTTTTTTATGCCTCTCTATCAAATAAATAAAATTAACAATTTTATTGTCACATGTACACATGGTTAGCAGATGTAATGCGAGTGTAGCGAATGTTGTGTTCTAGCTTCCGGACAATGCAGTATACCAACAAGTAATACTAACCTAACAATTTCCAACGAACTACTACCTACACACACACACACAGTTAAAGGGATAAAGGAATATCGTACTAAGTATATGATGCATGGTACGCGCGTCTCGGTCCAGTAGCGATACGGTGGAAGTGCAATAGAGATGAGTCGTGCAGTACATGACTGGTCTGTGGTTGCTAAACATTAAATGTGGCTTAGTTTAAGGTGGCTGTGATACATGATTACATAAAGATGGCAAGATGACAAGTAGTATGATATAGAGTACAGTATATAAATTGAGATGGGGTAATGTAGAGTATGCTAACCATTTATTAGTGGCATTGTTTAAAGTGGCTTAGTGGTACATGTTTTACATAATTTCCATCAATTCCATTTTAAAGTGCTGCGGTTTGAGGTCAGTTGTTGCAGGCGGGCCGCTAAATGTCTTAGTGGTGGCTTTTACCAGTCTGATGGCCTTGAGATAGAAGCTGTTTTTCAGTCTCTCGTCACTGCTTTGATGCACACCTGGTACGACTCGCCTTTGGATGATAGCCGCGGGTGCAGGAGTGGTTGGGTGGTTGTTGTCCTTGATGATCTTTATGGCTTCCTGTGACATCGGGGTGGTGTTAGGTGTCTGGGGGGAAGGGGGGAGGGAGGTAGTTTGCTGGTGATGGCGTTCTGCCGACCTCATACCTCTGGAGAGCCTTACGGTTGGGCGGCAGCATGTGCCGTACCAGGCCGGTGATACAGCCCGACAGGATGCTCGTCGATTGTGCATCTGTAGAAGTTTGTGAGTGCTTTGGTGACAAGCCGAATTTCTTCAGCCTCCTGAGGTTGAAGAGGCGCTGCTGCGCCTTCTTCACAACGCTGTCTGTGTGGGTGGACCAATTCAGTTTGTCCGTGATGTGACACGCAGGCAACTTAAAACTTCCACCTTCTCCACTACTGACCCGTCGATGTGGATAGGGGGTGCTCCTCTGCTGTTTCCTGAAGTCCACATCATTCTCCTTTGTTTTGTTGACCTTGAGTGTGAGGTTATTTTCCTGAACAACCACACTCGAGGGCCCTCACCTCCTCCTGTAGGCCGCTCCGTCGTTGTTGGTAATCAAGCCTACCAGGTAGTTCATCGCAAACTTGATGATTGACGTTGGCAGGCGTGCATGGCCACGCAGTCGTGGGTGACAGGGAGTACAGGAGAGGGCTCAGACGCACCCCTTGTGGCGGGCCCATGTTGAGGATCAGCGCGGGTGAGATGTTGTTACCTACCTCACCACTGGGGCGGCCCGTCAGGAAGTCCAGGACCCAGTTGCACAGGGCGGGGTCGAGACCCAGGGTCTCGAGCTTGATTGACGAGTTTGGAGGGTCACATATGGTGTTAAATGCTGAGCTGTAATCGATGACAGCATTCTCACATGGGTATTCCTCTTGTCCAGATGGCGTTAGGGCAGTGTGCAGTGTGGTTGCGATTGCGTCGTCTGTGGACCTATTGGTGGTCGGTAAGCCCAAATTGGCAGTTGGCGTCTAGGGTGTC
>NC_036842.1:28883442-29018587 GCF_002910315.2 Salvelinus sp. IW2-2015
ATGTTACTTAGTATTTTATTTAGTATGTTACTTAGTATGTTACTTTGTATGTTATTTAGTATGTTACTTAGTATGTTATTTGGAATGTTACTTAGTATGTTACTTAGTATGTGTCTATGATTTAATGTGAATGTATAATGTACGTATGTACTGTATATACATGCTTGGTTCACACAAACACTGGTACTTAAAATCTCTGCCACAGCTGGTGGCTGACGTATCACAGCCAGGTATGACATGCCAAGTGTCACTCAATGCCCAGGTGTGTGTGTGTCTTGTTTTGAACACCTGACTGAGCGTCCACCAACTGCTCCTTTCCTACAATGTGTGTGTGTGTGTCTGAACAATGGTGCGCACACACACACACACACACACACACACACACACGATTGTCATGCCTTGCTTCAGCTATCTGTGCATGAGGATAAGCGCCGGTGTGATTGATGCATGATTGTCACAAAAAGCTGGACATATCTGTGACTGTTTTATTTAGAAGGTAAACAAACTATTTCAACTCATTTACCTGAAGAACTGAGAATGTTATTTCCTCCATTATTGTCATGTCACACAATATTTTATAAAGTATAGTCATTGTTATTTATTCTTATTGAGTGTGTCCAGTGTTTACATAAATGAACATGAAAAGTGAAACAATTTAATGTGTTATGGTATGGTGACTCCGTTCTGAATATACAGGTGTATCTATCTTTGGTTTGTTGTGCATCAAAAGATGTTGCCCAGAGTTTTACAGTCTTCATGTTTGTGTTGTATTGAATGACATTGTGACCATTATATTTTTCGTATGATTACATATTATTTACTGTATCAAACAGTAGCCAGACATCATTCTGTCAAAATAGTCAAAGTTGTGAATTATCTGAAGAATGCTGCTGATACACCACAAATAAACATATTTATGATACAGAGAACTATAAAGTAGTACATTATATCAAGATAAAATGAGGAACGCTAGGATAAAGTAGTACATTATATCAAGATAAAATGAGGAACGTTAACTTGGAAAGTTGACGTTCTCTAAATGGCTGTCTTGACAGACATCCTAGCCTTTAGGACAATCCATTCCACAGGAGGACAGACTGTCTGTATGGAGAGATGCTGTGAACAGCCCATCGATTCGTCTGATCAGTAAATCCATTCAATTCTTGGTCTGTCTGTGTCTGTCTTGTCTGCCTGCCCATCTGTCTGTCTGTGTCTGTCTTGTCTGCCTGCTCATCTGTCTGTCTGTCAGGTGGTCTCTGAGACGAGCTCTGAACGTCAACAGGTGTCTGGAAGAACTCCAGTCTGATCTCGTTTTAGGTCTGCCAAAATTCAGTCAGTTGCTATTAAATCTAAACCGTCCCACTGATTTTATTGCAGTTAAAACTCCTGATAAAGCAAACAGTCTAAGTGAGCACACATTTTCATTTCAATTGATTGTAAATTAAATGAGGCTATTGTACACCATCTGTGACTGCATGTTCTGCCATGATGAGTGTGTCTCAGAGTTACAACGATAGTGATTGGGAGCTGTTATGTTGTGTTGGCAGTTGGTGTGTAAATGAAGAGGAGACCAGGTTGGTTGTTTCTACAGATATGACATTACTCCTGTGTTATTATTCAATAATGGCAGATCCTTTTTACTGTTCCTCTGTGTTCAGACCAGACAGTGTGACAGAGCTGGTATTGAGGACGGGTGGGGGTCTTCTGTTTGGCTAGGCCAGGTTGTTATGGTTACAGCTACTCTATGTGAACCCATCTGCTTTAGTGTGTGTGTGAACATGTACTTGTGTATAAATTGCAGGTAATTTCCTATAGACATCCAGAGTCAGAGGAGAAGAGCGACAGGAAGCTGCCAATAGCTGAATATACTTGGTTGGCAGTTTATTAGGTACACCACTCTGTTCACAATGGTTCGCTCCTACAGACAGTGAGTCACGTGGTCGTGGCTTGTTATATAAAGCAGGCAGACAGGCATCGAGGCATTCAGTTACTGTTCGACTAAACGTTAGAATGGGCAAAATGAGTGACATAAGCGACTTTGAGTGTGTTATGATCGTCGGTGCCAGGCGTGTCGGTTCCAGTAGCTCCGAAGCGGTTGGCGTCCTGGGCTTTTCACGCACGACAGTTCTGGGGTAAGCAAGCTTACAGGCGGGCCATAACAGGCAAATAACGGCGCAGTACAACAGTGGTCTGCAGAACGACATCTTGGAACGCACAACTTATCTGTCCTTGTCACGGATGGGCTATTGCAGCAGATGACCACACCAGGTTCCACTCCTATCAGCTAAAAAGAAGCGGCTGCAGTGGCCACTGCAGTGGCCACAACACTAGACAATTGAAGAGTAGAAAAACATTGCCGGGTCCGACGAATCCAGTCAGGATTTGGCTAAGCAGCTTGAGTCCATGGCCCCATCCTGCCTGGTGTCAAAGGTACAGGCAGGTGGTGGTGTAATGGTGTAGGGAATAGCACACTTTTGGTCCCCCTTCTATGCCCCGAAGAATACGGTAGGAGGAGGCAAAGGGTGGTCCGACACGGAACGAGATGGGTGTACCTAATAGACTGGCCACTGAGTGTAGCTCTAATATCAACGTGCCACATATAACAGCAACACATACATATGCACACAGAAATACGTTAAAGCAAATACTGTCCGTCATTGGTTGACACCATGCCATTACTGGAGACACTTGATCATTGGAGAAAACGTCCACTAAATTAGTTGTTCTGTTGTCGCTCTGTCCAATACGTCATGTTGATATGTGCATTGCTAGTGAATTACAAGTGCATTTTATAGCATAACCTGAAAACCAGGGATTGTGGCATCTGTGTGATGCAAACACAAACATCTGTTCGCAAGAGTTTCTTTTCTAGTTTTTTTCAGACAGTTACTGTATCACCCACGCACCTGCACCTGCACTACAAGAGTGTCTGTTTGTTCTGAACTGATGTTCACACTTCTAAAGCCTGTGGAAGAGCTGGGTTATATGGAGGGAGGGATGAAGGGATGGAGAAAGGGTTCAGAGAGCGGGCAAGTTCAAATAACAAACACCTGCATACAAAGACACACCTGCAAGTACACACATTAACATGCACCTGCATGCACACAGAGGGGACAGACAGACAGACACTCAAATTAGCCAAAAGGTTCAGCAGCTCTGAATGTTACCATACGATTCACTCCTCCCCTCTTTATTCCACATTCTTTTTCTCTCCCTCCCGCTCTCTCTCTTCTGATCTCTCAGCTTTAATAGATTCCTCCCTCGCTTGTTTAGCTGACTGCTGTCCTGTTTCATTGCTCTCTTTTAGGCAATGTTCCCACGTTAACGGAGACTGCATTTATGGTAAATGCTGCATATGTCGACTCAATCGGAAGTTAAATTTTTTTTTTCTATCGCTGAATCTGTAACGCTTCAGTTTTGCTCTCTTTCCCACATCCCTCTTTCTTTTGTCCCCTTCTGTCCTGTCCTCTCATGCTGGCTCATCTTTTGTTCATTGTTACAGTATATACTCTTCCAGACCCAGACCCTCTCTCTCTCTCTCCCTACCCCTCTCTCTCTCCCTTTTCTCTACCCCTCTCTCTCCCTTCTCTCTACTCCTCTCTCAGTGGAAGAAATCAGACCATTATCAGTTTGTTTAAGGCCATCTCTGCCCTCTGTGTCACATCCATCTGAGAGGAAGAAGAGGAGAATTAGGACTGATTCTGTTCTTCAACAACAAGCATCTGTTTCACTCTGATTCCATCTAGTGGACCAAACTAAAACTGTCTAGTCTTTCTCTCTCTTACACACACACACACACACACACCTCTGACTCTTGGAGAGTGCAGTGGAAATATGTGGAAAAACCTGTCTGAGGAAGAGAATAGGAGAGTTTGGTGAGGGTTTGGTGATGACTATATAGATAGACTGTAAGAGATGACTGAATAATCAGGAAGATGTTGACTAAATATCCCAAACCAACTTATAACAACGGAGTATCCTAACACTCCTACCAAATTAGAATTTTTCTAGGTGATCGCTGAGAGTTTGGACATTTTGGTCATGGAAGATGAGCTGGTGAGTGTGACTAGTGTATGGTATTCAACATGTATTCTCTTATACGACCCTGAATGTGTTTTACCCTGTGAGGAGGGAGGACCAGCGAAGGTGTAGGCTTTCACATTAGCCAAGACAGTTACACAGCTGATTCAACTAGGGGCACTATTCAATCAGCATAACCGAAGTATCCCCGGAAGAGCAGCGATCAAATTAAAGGTCATTTCCCATTGAGCTGACATATGCAGCGTTTACCTGAATGCAGTGTCCGCAACCTCAGGAACATTGCCGTTAATTGTCAATCGGCTATAAAGCGGATCTTCAGTGCTACGAATTGAATAGAGCCCTTATAGATCTTATTTTTTGAAGACTATGATTAGGTGATAGTTGGATCAGGTGATACTACTTTAGCTGGAGCAAAAGCCTGCAACTACACAACTGTTTGCAGATAAGATTGTATTTTGAGCATGCAAATAAGAGCAGTGTGATCAACTAAAGTAAAATCAACTAAATTGTACTTGAAACAGAACACAGAGAACATGTTGCAGAGGAGAGACGGGATCACCTCACCTCCATAGCAGAAAACCTCCAGGACTCGATTAGTAGATTTACATCCCCTCCATCTCACCCCTACCTGGTCAGTGTTTCCATCCCCTCCATCTCACCCTCCTCACCCCCACCTGGTAGCAGTTGCAGCTCTGAGTTCAGCACATGCCATAGACTACTGTACATCTCTCTCTTTTCTCCCCCATCTCTTTTTCTCTGGTGTGTGTTTACAGGCAAAGCTCTTTGAGAGGAAGTGTGAAGCGGTGGCTCGTTCCTACCGCAGGAAGAACATCAAGCTGATCGTTGGCATAGTAACCGTGGTGATCGTTTTCATTGCCGTGGTCATCGTCGTTCTGCTGACCACTGGAGTCATCCCCATGAAATAACTCCAACCATACCACCCTGAGATTCACACTGTGTCTGTGATGCAATTCTTCCTGTGTGTTATAAATCAATAAAAGCACACACTTCACACACGTAGCCTACATACTAAGCAAACACACTTCACACACGTAGCCTACATACTAAGCAAACACACTTGCATGCACACAAACACATCTAAAGCCTCATGGCTTATATTGTACTCTATCTCTTGCTAAGTCTTTGTACGTGTTACTCAATACTTTTACAGTTACCAGAGTGAAGATTTCTGTGCACACACACACAAAAAGGATCCAAACATTTCAAAGGTCCCTGTCTGCATGGCACTTAAGGGTACAGAAAGCACCTCCTTCTCCAAACAGCTAGGCTGCCCACAACAGCTGAAACAGAGCAGTAACTAGCCAATTGGTTTGCCCTAGTTTTTGTCAGGCCCGCAATCTGGAGGCCACGCACTGCAAGCCTGTGTATGTGGCCGAGACTGCCAAATATCAGCACCACCAGCTTGTACCTCCACCCAGGCTGCCCCAGCACCACGAGGGGCTGGTACTGAAGCAGCTTGTCAGAAAAGGCCTGCTCCATGTAGCCGTCCAATCAGCACCTCCCCCGGACCTCCCCCACAACAACAATATCTGGTGTATTTGTACACAGGAAAACACATCATTATCAACATCAAACTAGCTTCCCCTTACACAACAATGTTTATGCATGTGTGCTGTTGGTGAGATTACTCAACAGGTCAACAAAGCGGCCATGTCGTGCCGTGGGGGAGATCTCCGTGGGCTATACTCAGTCTTGTCTCAGGGTAGTAAGTTGGTGGTCTGTTGATATCCATCTAGTCTGTGCTTTGGCAAAGTGGGTGAGGTTATATCCTGCCTGGTTGGCCCTGTCCGGGGGTATCGTCGTACGGGGGCATAGTGTCTCCCGACCCCTCCGGTCTCAGCCTCCAGTATCTATGCTGCAATAATTTGTGTCGGGTGGCTAGGGTCAATCTGTTATATCTGGTGTAATTCTCCTGTCTTATCCGGTGTCCTGTGTGAATTTAAGTCTGCTCCCTGTAATTCTCTCTCCCGGAGGACCTGAGCCCTAGGACCATGCCTCAGGACGACCTGGCATGATGACTCCTTACTGTCCCCAGTCCACCTGGTCGTGATGCTGCTACAGTTTCAACTGTTCTGCTTGCAGCTATGGAACTCTGACTTGTTTACCGGACGTGCTACCTTGTCCCAGACCTGCTGTGTTCGACTCCATCTCTCTATCGCACCTGCTGTCTCGAACTCTGAATGCTCGGCTATGAAAAGCCAACTGACATTTACTCCTGAGGTGCTGACCTGTTGCACCCTCTACAACCACTGTTATTATTATTTGACCCTGCTGGTCATCTATGAACGTTTGAACATCTTGGCCATGTACTGTTATAATCTCCACCCGACACAGCCAGAAGAGGACTGGCCACCCCTCAGAGCCTGGTTTCTTCCTTGGTTTCTGCCTTTCTAGGGAGTTTTTCCTAGCAACTGTGCTTCTACATCTGCATTACTTGCTGTTTGGGGTTTAAGGCTGGGTTTCTGTATATCACTTTGTGACATCAGCTGATGTAAAAGGGCTTTATAAATACATTTGATTTATTGCTAGAAATGTACAAATCCTTGTTTGAACAGCAGCCATTCACAACATGGACAATGAACTCCATTACATTTGACTCATGTAGAATACAAAGTGGGTAATTGTTTGCAGGGTACCAGAGTGATAGATTATATTTTGTTGCAGCCTCGCCTTAACAGTAAAGGTGAGAATGCCCTCACCAACGGCAGCATTCTGGTACATGGAATGGGAGACAGAGTGGTCAGCACAGTCCAGAGTTGCAGTAGCTGCATCCGTCTGATACCAAGGAGTGTTGTCCTGGATGTAGAATGAGATGTTCAATCATGGGTTACAGAAGCCTCCACAACAACACCGCAATCTGCCACAACTGGGTCAGTTTGCATATCAGTCCGTGTCCACCTGAACTCTACTCCAGTTGCACAGGTCCGGACAGTCTGACCACACTCCAAAGCCCGCAGCACGATTGTCCAATTTTCCATTGGCCTTCCTCCTGAAGCCCAGGAAGTTGTCCTCAGTGTCCCTGGCCAGTGGAACCTTCCACCTCCGTAGGTCCAGGAGGAGGGAGGCTCAGGCTAACTGCCTAACTGTCACATCGTCACTGTTGAGCATGTTCAACAGATGAGTCAGTCTGATAGCAGCGTAAATCCTCTCAATAGTCATGACACCTAAACCCTCCTCTCTTCGGCTCAGGAAGACATCCCGTGGTGTGCGTTGAAGCACAGCCACATTCTCACCACTTGAACACTTTTGTTAGTCATTTCCCTCACAACCTTCTGTGGGAGATGCACATTTGAATCTATGCTAGGGCCACCTCTCTCACAGCTTCTAGCTTCATGACCACAGGCAGAGGGGAAATGTCAATCATATCAAGCCTGGTTGAATACTCATGGACAAGCTCCCATTCCCCCCCTCCTGCCAGCAACATTAAACAAGATCACTATATGTTTCGTGACGAGTGTAAACGCGGATTGGTTTATTCATTAGTGTTAATGTTGGGGGCTTATCAGTTCTAGACTTGTACCAGTGGGTTACCTCTGCTGCATCTTTCATAGAACACTGCACATTGTCTTTCACTTCCAACCCAAACCATTTCAAAAAGTCATCACACAGAGAGCTGTTTGTCCTTTCCCTGAACAGAAGAGGCCACCTTCTGATGTAAAATACCACAGGAGACCAAACCAGTAGTAGAAGTACTGTATACCTATTCCAGGCACATTTATTTATTATTTAAGAAAGAGTTATTCATCATCTTCACCACTAAAGGAGTCTACCAGGAGTATGAGGGGGCAAATCCACATCTCACGTTATCAATCTCATTCAAAGGTCCTGTGTGCTGAGAAAGCACACAGTGAAATGCAGAGGACAGAAACAACAGCCCAATTCCAAATGGACTCCTGGCACCTAGCATTGGATGCCTCGGCATCACTCACATTAAGAAGTGAAAGCCTGTGACAGAGGCTGGCTAGCCCCTAACCTGGAGCATTTTCTGTATGGTAAAAATTCAGAGAACAATGTGGAGCTATCACAGCTATCCAATCCTCTCAAATCTACATCTGCATGGAGTGCCAAGGGGTTAGATGTCAATTTCGAATTGGGCAAAGGAAACATCTCCAATTAAAAAGGCAGAAGTAAGGTGTAGTAAAACCCCAGACAGTAGAGTAATTTCCGGGGAGAGGATAGGTAGGCCAGAGATAGCTGTTATTGGGCAGTTTCCGGTCTGTGTAAGTGGGCGTACCCTCTCTCGCAATACCATTTTTGCACGTGCTCAAGTGGGAAAGCATACCCATGCGAGAGAGGGAACACCCACTTACACAGAAAAGAACCTTGACAATTTTTTTCATGAGTCGTCTTCATTATCCCCTATCTTTTGGGGGAATATATAGAGAGCGAGGGTTCCTTATTTAAATGGCTCAATAGTAATTGTAACCACAACAGTCAGGGACATTCCTAAGACATACCTAATTTGATCTGAATGAGGTGTTATTCACCACATGCAAAAAAACAGGGTTAGGTCAATTCCACTTCAATTCAGAAAGTAAACCAAATTCCATTTCCACATTTTCCTCATTGAAAAGCATTAGAATTTCAGTGTACTTCATGAATTGACTGAAATTAAAATACAATTGACCACAACCCTGGCAAAAAAAATTATTGCATCTCAGTTCTCAAATAACAGTAGACTTTGGATATTTTATCTGGCGAGCTATTGTAGAATGAAGTTGCCTCTAGATGCCGATTTAGGGTCAGTTTTGCATTTCTCCCCGTAATGGCTAAGGTTTGCCGAGCTTACATCTGTGCATGCAGGCAACTGCTACCCGGAGTAAAGTAAGAGAGGAAAGCAGAAGAATACATATCTACACTTAACAAAAATATAAAACACAACATGTAAAATGTTGATCCCATGTTTCATGAGCTGAAATAATAGATCCCAGAAATGTTCCATACACACAAAAATGTATTTCTCTAATTTTGTGCACAAATTCATTTACATCCCTGTTAGTGAGCATTATCCTTTGCCAAGATCATCCATCCACCTGACAGGTGTGGCATATCAAAACGCTGATTAAATAGCATGATCATTAAAACAGGTGCACCTTGTGCTGGGGACAATAAAAGGCCACTAAAATGTGTAGTTTTGTCACACAACGCCACAGATGTCCCAGGTTGAAGGAGCATGCAATTGACATGCTGACATTAGGTATTTCCACCAGAGCTATTGACAAATAATTGAATGTTAATTTCTCTCCCATAAGCTGACTAACATAATTTTAGAGAATTTGGCAGTACGTCCAATCGGCCTTACAACCGCAGACCACATGTAATCACGTCAGTCCAGGACCTCCACATCGAGCTTCTTCACCTGCGGGATCGTCTGAGACCAGCCACCCAGCTGATGAAACTGTGGGTTTGGGCTCATGGTAGTGGCTGGAGCGGAATTAGTGGAATGGAATCAAATATCAAACGTTTCCATGTGTTCGATGCCATTCCATTAGCTCCGTTCCAGACATTATGAGCCTTCATTGGTTTGCACAACTGAAGAATTTCTGCACAAACTGTCAGAAATTGTCTCAGGGAAGCTCATCTGCGTGTTCGTCTTCCTTACCAGGGTCTTGATCTGACTGCAGTTTGGCATCATAAGACTTCAGTAGGAAAAAGTTCACCGTCACTGGCCACTAGAGAAGTGTGCTCTTCACATATGAATCCCGGTTTTGACTGTACCTACCAGGAAGAAGGCAGAAAGCGTGTAGAGTCGTGTTGGTGAGGGCGTTGCTGACGTCAACGATGTGAACAGAGTGCCCCATGGTGGCGGTGGGGTTATGGTATGGGCAGGCAGAAGCTACAGACAACAAACACATTTGCATTTTATCGATGGCAATTTCAATGCAGAGATACCGTGATGAGATCCTGAGGCTCATTGTAGTGCCATTCATCTGCCGCCATCATCTCATGTTTTAGCATAATGCACAGCCCCATGTCGCAAGGATCTGTACACAACTCCAGGAAGCTGAAAATGTCCCGGTTCTTCCATGGTCTGCATACTCAGACATGTCACCCACTGCGCATGTTTGGGATGCTCTGGATCGACAGCGTGTTCCATACCCCGCCAATATCCAGCAACTTCGCACAGCCATTCATGAGTGGGACAACATTCCACAAGAAACAGCCTGATCAACTCTATGTGAAGATGTCATGCTGCATGAGGCAAATGGTGGTCACACCAGATAATGAGTGGTTTTCTGATCCACACTCCTACTTAAAAAAAATAGGTATTTGTGACCAACAGATTAATATCTGTACTCCCATCATTTGAAATTAATAGATTAGGGCCTAATTAATGTATTTCTTATATGAACTGTAACTCATGAAATTCTTTGAAATTGTTGCATTTATATTTTTGTTCAGTTGATTCCTACAGCATTTCAGGACTAGTAAAAACACATGATACTGAGTAAATGCAAGGATAAGAGAGACGAGAGATTCACAACATAAAACAAAGACTGGATGCAGTGATGTCCCATGACGATCCTCATTGGAGGGGACACCGGAGTGGTCCTGCCTTTCCCTTTCGACTCGTAAGTCCTAAACAGAACCTAGGTCCAGAGCCTCTACAGGAGCAGATGCAGGACCTGCTGAGAACCGTACCAGGTGAGAACCGGACCAATTGAGGTGTAGGCAGGCAGACGCCAGCCCAGGCCTGAGGGAGTTCATGGCTCACCCACACACCCACCTGTTCAAAAGGTTGGGGTCACTTAGAAATGTCCTTGTTTTTAAGAAAGATTTTTTATTTTTTTGTCTATTAAAATATCAAGTTGATAAGAAACACAGTGTAGACATTGTTAATGTTGTAAATGACTTGTCGCTGGAAATTGATGATTTTTAATGGAATATCTACATGGGCCCATTATCAGCAACCATCACTCCTGTGTTCAAATGGCACATTGCGTTAACTAATCCAAGTTCATTTTAAAAGGCTAATTGATCACTAGAAAACACTTTTGGAATTACGTTAGCACAGCTGAAAACTGTTCTGATTAAAGAAGCAATAAAACTGTCCTTCTTTAGACTAGTTGAGTATCTGGAGCATCAGCATCAGTGGGTTTGAACACAGCGTTGTACGAGATCTTCAGTTTCTTGGCAATTTCTCGCATGGAATAGCCTTCATTTCTCAGAACAAGAATAGACTGACGAGATTCAGAAGGTCTTTGTTTCTGGACATTTTGAGCCTGTAATCGAACCCACAACTACTGATGCTCCAGATACTCAACTAGTCTAAAGGCCAGTTTTACTGCTTCTTTAAATCAGCACAACAGTTTTCAGCTGTGCTAACAATTGCAAAAAAGGGTTTTCTAATGATCAATTAGTCTTTTATAATGATAAACTTGGATTAGCTAACACAACGTGCCATTGGAACACAGGAGTGATGGTTGCTGATAATGGGCCTCATGTCCGCTTATGTAGATATTCCATTAAAAATCAGCCGTTTCCAGCTACAATAGTCATTTACAACATTAACAATGTCTACCCTGTATTTCTGATCAATTTGATGTTATTTTAAATGGACAGAAAATGTGCTTTTCTTTCATAAAACAAGGACATTTCTAAGTGAAGCCAAACTTTTGACCGGTAGTGTGTGTGTGATTTTTTAAATATATATATATATAGAGAGAGAGAATTGTCAGTCAGTGGCTATAGGGTTCCAGTCTCAAAACACAGAGCCCTGCAGCACTGGGCTAGACTGCTATCTGTGTCCACCCAGTGCTGTAGTAGAGGGGTTTGTTCGCTGGGTGAAGCGCTCCCGTTGGTGTCCTGTATGACAGTCCTCTCACATCTTATCTGTTAGGAAAAGAGAGAGAGTTAGTCAAAGAGGAGATAGAGACGCAGGAGAGAGTGATTGAATGTGAGAAATAATGTTAAAAGCACAACACTGTTCGCATAGTTAGGATCAAGTATGCTCTCATTTCAGTCAGTGAATCTGTTAGAGAAAACTTTGATCAATTGCATAGCCGCACCTTTTCACTACAAAAGGCCCAAAAACCATCATGTCTCGTCAGTAGTGGTGTAACAGACCCTAGTTGATCCGTGATCCGTATGGAACACCTCCCACGGGTCGGCACGCATGTGAACCGTGGATCAATTGCAAAGTTTAACCATCCTAATGTGAAATACAGTTTTACTGCCGCTGTTACTTTTTAAAGTAATAATTCCCTACATCTCGATGCAGAGCTGCAGTGAAAAGAAATACAAGATGTGCGTCCTGCGTTTTCCTCTGAAGCCTGAAGGTTGTTTTGATGATATTTTTTAAAGCGGTTGTGTGTACTGTTCATGTGAACGGGGCATGTTGAATCCCAACGAATCAATACTGGATCCTCGCGTTGCAAAACGCAAAGACAAAAAAAGAGCAGTGACAGAAAGCCGTATGATCATGGAAATACATGGAGCATGGCCACACATTTAAAGTGTCATCACCCTGTGTGTCAGTGACGGGAGCCAACTCAGCCAAGAGACAACTTCACCGCGGCATTTAAGCAGCCCTTTGCTGCAGATTCAGACCGGACTAAAGCCATCACAAAATCTATTGGGATGTTTATCTCTGCAGACATGAGGCCATACTCTGTTGTGGAAAACAAAGGGTTTAAACATATGGTGGAAGTGCTTGAGCCACGCTAGGAAATCCCCTCGCGCCCCACTTCAGTATGGAGATCATGCCAGATCTTTATGAACAGGAAAATATCAAAATTGTCGACGAATTATCCAAGGCATCCTCTGTTGCCCTCACCACAGACGGGTGGACCTCCAGGGCAACGGAAAGCTACGTGACTGACTGCTCACTACACCACAGACGGGTGGACCTTCAGGGCAACGGAAAGCTACGTGACTGACTGCTCACTACACCACAGACGGGTGGACCTCCAGGGTAGCAGAAAGCTACGTGACTGTGACTACACCACAGAGGAGTGGGAGATGCGAAGTCCGATGCTACAGACACGCCCCCTCTATTAGTCACACAGGCACAAATCTGGCGCAGGTACTGCTAGAAGTAGTGTGGAAGCTAGAGAGAGGCCCAATAGCAATATCCCAACCACCACAGATAATGCCAGAACCAAGTAAATGCAGTGATAGAAGCTGGACTGGGGCCACAGATAGCTTGCTTTGCACTTGTGATCAATTTAGCATCCCAAAAGGGAATCCCAGTGAACCAGATGGACCGCCTCCTTGGAAAGATCAGGAAGGTGGTTTCCTTTTTCCACCGAAGCACAACAGCCGCTCATGTGCTTAAGACCAAGCAGGAAATGCTACAGCTACCGACCCACAAGCTCATACACCATGTCACAACAAGATGGAACTCCACTTATGACATGTTGGAGAGCTATCTTGAGCAGCAGGCAGCTGTGTACTCTGCACTGACAGACAAGACCCTGGAAAAACAAACATCTTCACCTTGTCTGATGACGTGAAGGTGGCAGAGGTCCTCCGGGTGCTCAAACCCCTCAAAACGGTTACAACCCTATTGAGCACTGAAACTGCACCGTCTGTGTCCATAATCCTACCTCTGAAAACAAGGATTCTACAATCCATGGCCCCAAGTGAGGAAGACAGCACCATCACTAGAGATGTCAAGGCTGCCATTAGAGGACCTGAACCCCAGATACCCCCCTAATGAACCAGTAGATCTATGAAGGTAGTCCTGTACAAGTCCCTGTCTCACCTAGACCCTGCCCTACACCGGATGACATACAGTGATCTCACCACTGAGAAGGTATATATATATATTTTTTTATATAAGAGTGAATTACTTAAATAATAAATATACTGTAGTCTAATCTTAGTCTATCCTATTGCTATTAGAATCATCCATTTGATTTGGAATAATTATGGCTTTTATAAAATGTTATTGCCACAATTATAGTTCAATGAAATATGAAAATAAATAATTAGTTTAATAGATCAAGTCATTTTTTCAGCAGGGTCAAGCCACAGCGCCGACAGGAGCAGACTTCGAGGCATCTCCTCCACAAAATAATTCGGCCAATGAAGGAGCTTTTTGGGGAGACCTTCGCGAGCAAGGACACAGGCAAGACGTTTGCCAACACCATCAAAGAGGAGGTGGCATCCTACAAGGCAGCAAGCAGCATTCCAGTGGATGGTGATCCACTGGCATGGTGGAAAAGCAACGAGTGTAAATACCCTCACATTGCCATGATGGCAAGATGCTACCTGGCACTTCAGTTCCTAGCGAGAGGGTGTTCTCCACGACAGGGGACATAGTGACTGCAAAGAAGTCTACCTTCTCCCCAGACAATGTAGACATCCTCATCTTTTTGAAAAACTATTTTAAGTTAAGCTCAGGTCTGCTTTGTTTTCTTTTTTTGATGTGGACACAGGCAATTTTTACATTCACTATTGTTCAAAGGAATAAGGTATCATGCCTCATATTGCACTTTAATTTAACAATTGAGTATTGAATATTTTAAGATTTGATTTAAACATTTAAAAGTTCCTTGCTTTAAGTGTTCTTTAAGTAATAAATGGAAAGCAAAGTTATATTCGTCTCCTTTTTTTGGCTGATCCGAAAAGTGATCCGATCCGTGACTCAAAACCGTGATCCGATCCATGAGTTTTGTGATCTGTTGCACCACTACTCGTCAGACATGCATACACATGCAACTAAACAGACAAAAACAGTCTCATGTCAGATGCAGAGTCCATTTCACCTGTGTCAGTGACAGTGCTTAAAAAGGGTCACATGAAAATCACAATATCCTGTCAACAGATCACCTAAAACATTGTTCTTACAGCAATAGCAGTCTTTAACCGGAGGGTCTGCTGCAAGAGAATGTTTTAACGTTGGGCTGTTGGGAGTTCTTGCTCAACCATGCTCAGATCTTTCGACTTGACATTTCCAAAACCCACACTCAAACCACGGGCAGAGAGAACTTGGTCTTATGAAACATGGCACAACAGCAGTGGATGAGAAGATGGTGATTTAAAATGATAGAGATGTTGGTAAATGAATATAGGTGAGTGTGATGCCTATTGTGTAAGTCCTCAATGATGTGTGTGTGTGTGTGTGTGTGTGTGTGTGTGTGTGTGTGTGTATAGAAGGGTGTGTAAACCTAGGACATAGAGGCTGAGCGTATGTTTACACCTTGGACATAAGATGCTGTGTGTGTGTGGGCCTGAAACCCACCTGTGTCATTCCCGATACATTTGTCCGTCTGTTGTTTGAGGGCATCTGCGCTGTTTACGGTGTCTTTAACAGATGCCTAAAAGATAACCAGACCTTCACTAAATCAGCCAATCAGAGCAGCTACAGAGCAACCTTATTTGCTGTCAGGTATTCGATTATAATGTGACAGAGACAAGAAGCTCAGGGCCGTGTTCAGCAGGAAAACGTTGGCCAAAGTTCAGATAGAAATGTACAATATACATACCTCACTGGTATATAGAATACGTAATCCACTCAGCTCTAGTCATGGCTTTTCTATCTGCAACATTCCACAATGTTTTTGTACTGAACATGGCCCAGTATTTAGTTTCTCAGCCATTGGGTCATTTAATATGTCGAGTCAGTGTGTGTGTTCATGCAGTGTGCGGTTTCATTACTGCAGTGTGTGTACGTTTTTGTGAGTGTGTTCATGCAGTTTGAAAACAGAAATGATTGAGGGCGTGGCATGCAAGACATCCAGGGTTAATGCAATTGGTTAATGAAACACCTCAGACAATCTTGACCAATCAATCGTAACATTTGGATTGTCCCTCTGATCGACCTGATTGATCAGCTTCATACAGTAACAAACAGGCTGGAAGTGATCTATAAACATCTTTCTCCTACTGATCAGGAGAACTCTGGTCCCAGAAGGCCAGTGTGTGCAGGCTTTTACTCCAACCCAGCTTCCACACACCTGGTTAGGCTAATACTACAGTCAGTCTTCAATCTGACCAATAGAACTAGACTAAATATCTAGAGACTATAAATCATTCTGGTCCAGATTAAAGACCATGACCCCTATAGTTTAGCATGCGTTTTAGAGCTGGGTTGGAACAGAAGCCTGCACATCAGTCCCCCAGGACCAGAGTTGGCCACCCTTCCTAATGATGGACTGTTATAATCAAATAGAGGCAGATCAGAATCTGTCAGGGTAAATCATTATTTTATTATTTGATATTCATATTGCCATCACATTCTTCTGATTGATATGATAGAGGCATGTTTTCAGGAGTGATTGGGAACAGTTTAACATGTGGACCAACCCCATGGTTCTGGATCACTGTAGGCAGATCTTTTTTCAACGACGCCTGTAGGAAAACATTTTTTAATAACAAACAGGCCAACTGATTCCCTGCAACATTCACAACAGTCATAACGCTCTGACCTAAAATGCCTCGGGGATGTGCTTGCCACAAACTTATCAGTACAGTCCATTGTCCTTAAGGAACATTGTGTTTCAGCATCTAGACTGCCCATACACCGGTGTGATTCAAACGATGCATCTAAAGTCTACGCAGCTAGTCCAGCCAGTAGATTCTACGCAGCTAGTCCAGCCAGTAGATTCTACGCAGCTAGTCCAGCCAGTAGATTCTACGCAGCTAGTCCAGCCAGTAGAAGTGTGCTCAGCTACTGTAAGGCTGGTGTCAGCTAAATTAGGTGAAATCTCTACGATTATTTTAACGAGAGACAGGCAGTAGGGGTGTGACCTTGTCCCAAAGTGGACCTCTGCACAGTATAGATCACTGAACACAATCTACTGAGCTACTCCGTCAGTGAACTACAAACTTCATATGAACTCTGTTTGCTGTGATGTGCACCCCTACTGGTGGAGAGGGGGGAGCACCAGTGTGTTGGTTTGTTAGGCGAGGCTGTGGGAGAGTCTCTGTTCTCTGATGGGTAGTGGAGGGCTGCTCAGGATTGTCTGAGGGTCACATTGGTTAGTACGCATGCCATGCAAACCAAAGAAAAAGCATGTTATTTCTCTCTTCTCACAACCACTTGTACCACATCCAGTTTGTGAACAAACACACTCTCCCATCCATCCCTCCATGCACATGCGGTGTAGAGACCTTACCTTCTTCCTGTAGTATAGTAGTACAACCCCCAGTATGGTGGCCAGGCCCAGGACTATGAAACAGTACTGCATGTACACCATCACCATTGGCAATAGCACCATGTTAGTGTGGAACGTCGTCAGGATTTCACCGTCGATATAACCATTCTACCACAGGGGGAGAGAAAATATCATGAGTGGACAGATTTATGGGGGTGTAGAAAGAGTTAAGGATACGCTAGGGTTATGGGTGAGGAATATAGAGTGTTAGGGTGGAGAGATGGGTATGGGGTATACAGTGGGTTGGGGCGGAGAGTGTAGCGAAATGCTTGTGTTCCTAGTGCAGTAGTATCTAACAATTCACACAAATCTAAAAGTAAAATAATGGAATTAAGTAATATAGAAACATTAGGACTAGCAATGTCGGAGTCCGGAGGTTAGGGGTGGAAAGTGTTGATGGTGGAGAGTGTTATGGGAGGAGAGATGGTATGGGGTATACAGCAGGTTAGGGGTAAGAGAACCCAGTAAGTGTCTGTCACCTCCTCAAACCACATCATGGGCATCATCACCTCTGAGATCTTCCCCGTTTCCCTGCTCCAGACAAACACAAACCGTCACACAGTTATACACACAAATGCATGCAACGGTCACAGCAGAGGAAGACAGTTCTTCTCCCATCAGAAACTACCAGATTGAACGGGACCCTCCAGCTTTATGGCCTTTGGGGTTAAAGGGCAGGGGTCAGGGAATGTCCTTATATGACATGTACATGTTGAAATGTGGAGTGATGGGTTGGGGGTCAGATAGGGGTTATAGATCAGAGAGGTTGAGGGGCAGGGCCTAAAATGAACACCCTCCACCCGACCAAATGCGGGTAGATTTTAGCATTGGCAGGCAGAATGTCTAGCAGTTGTCACACAGAGCACATGGGCAATCCAAAGCACACATGTAAAGAATATTAAAGAACGCATCAGTGAATAAGTAGGCCATTTCTTACAACTTCCTGAAGACGTTACGGCATTAGAACGCCTGTGTAACATTACTACATGGTTAAGTGTCTCTGTAGCCAGTTAGCGATGCCGAAAGTCATTTCTAAAGGCTTTCCCATAAAACCTTCTGAATGAATCATTTGGATGGGCATTTGTTTTGCAAACTCTGCTATCGCATGGCGCCTAGCATACTAGGGTGGCAGGGAGCCTAGCGGTTAAGGGCGTTGGGCCAGTAACCGAAAGGTCGATGGTTCGAATCTCAAGTGGGCAAGGTGGAAAAATCTGCCGTTCTGCCCTTGAACAAAGGTGTTAACACCCCAGCAACTGCTCCCGGGCACCCTGGACATCGATTAAGGCACCCCCTGCACCTCTCTGGAAGACACATTTCAGTTGAATGCATTCAGTAGTGCAACTGACTAGGTATCCCTCTTCCCAATCCAAAATTAAAGGGCAACTACAATCTTTTTAAAAAATCTGAGAGGCTGGTAGATTCTCATCTACCTGCCACAGCGGCTGGTGGACAAAAAAGTTAGAGGCCCTGGGTAGGGGTTATCCTTACGTGATCCCAGACACTTTCTTCATGTACAAGTTGAGCTGCAGACGGATAGACACATTCAGAGGTACACCAGTCTCCTGCAAAGAGAGAAATTAATAAAGCTGCATATTTACAGCTTTAATAAGTCAAATGGGGAAAATACTTGCCACAGCAAGCAAGTAAACAATGTTGGGTTGTTGGCGGAAGAGCGTGAAATATGTTCCCTAGACATCTAATGACAAACAAGTGGTCTGTACTGAGTGTACTCTAAATACTGAGGCGACTAATTGAAGTAGATTAAACATTTGGACAAGGGCTCTTTGGCCTCGGTTGAAGAACCAGTCATTAAGCTTAGTGAAAGCTAGAACCAAACATCTCGTATTACTCGTTTCTCTTCCATCAGGGTCATTTCATTCCACTCCCTTGGAGTCCAAACACACAATAGTTTGTGGCACAAAACAACTGTCATCATAACCAGACTGGCAAACTACTGACAATCGCTCTGCTTTCCAAGCCATCCCCAAGCTGCTTAAAAAGTCTGTACTTTGTCAAAAACAGGATCACACCTAGCTAAATTAATACTCAAGGGACTTACACACACAAAGCTCAAAAATACCCTCTGAACAGTCTGAGCATCGGTCCCACACACAATCAACTAGGACTTGGCTATTAGTGGGCTTAGTCTTTATAAAATATACCGAGAAACAATGAAAACATTTGCCTAACATAAAAATGCTTTTTGTCCCCAGTCTTACTTATTAATTAACCCGTTAATGCCTGTCATATACAGCAATGTGTGTGGAGTTCCCTAGTTTCAAACAGAGGAATAAACATTATACTGTATAGGCCAGTGTCTCTCCCCCCCTGTGGAAATGTTTGTGTTGTGTTAATCTTCATGCAGTAAATATTTCCCCACAATCTACAGTACTTAAGTTAGAAGTTTCTGTGTAAGCAGAATACATAAATACAGATACAGGATAGAGACAGTCAGACAGCTGTTTATATGCTTCTAAAGGAAGGAATTCCAAAATAGTGAGGGGGAACTAGCTTATTTTAATTTATCCCTCATTTTACCAAGTAAGTTAACTGAGAACACAATCTCATTTTACAACAATGACCTGGAGAATAGTTACAGGGGATGAATGATCCAAATGGAAGCTGGGGATGATTAGGTGGCCATGCTGGTATGAGGGCAAGATTGGTAATTTAGTCAAGACACCAGGGTTTAGTCAGGACACCGGGGTTAACACCCATACTCTTATGATAAGTACCATGGGATCTTTAGTGACTACAGAGTCAGGACACCCGTTTAACGTTCCAGCCGAAAGATGGCACCCTACACAGGGCAATGTCCCCAATCACTGTCCTGGGGCATTGGGATATTTAAAAATAAATGAGTGCCTCCTACTGACCCTCCAACACCATTTCCAGCAACATCTATCCTCCTATCTAGGGACCGACAAGGACCAACCCTGCTTAGCTTCAGAGGCAGCTAAAGATTGGGTCCTAGCTAGAAACACTAGCTGGTGCTATTGATTTGTTGTGTGAAAAGTTCATTTGAAATGATTAATGTGCATCCCAACACAGAAAGGTTTGAGAAACAACCATTGTTATTAAGAGGCACATCAGTATCATCGCAGATCGTTAGTGCCTTCACTTGAGGTGAAAGTATTAGCTGCCCAAGCAGACAGTGCATACTGTTACAAGCCATGAGTTGTTTTTCACCCCATCTGAAACATCAATACCTGCCTGTGCCATATCACACCACATTACTGGATGACATGGGACTTGTCAATAAGATTGATCTCCCAACCTTTGTCACAATAACATTTTACTGCCTAGATTCATAACACAGACTGACAAATCAACGTTATCTACTGGGTCCATTAGCGAACATCTCAGTACAGATCTATAGGTTACATTCATCAATAGTCCCGTGTGGCTCAGTTGGTAGAGCATGGCGCTTGCAACGCCAGGGTTGTGGGTTCATTCCCCACGGGGGGACCAGGATGAATATGTATGAACTTTCCAATTTGTAAGTCGCTCTGGATAAGAGCGTCAGCTAAATGACTTAAATGTAAATGTAAATGTAATAGACGAGAGAAAACCGACTGTCATTATCAAAACTGAAGATTAGATAGTCAGGGTCTGTCAGGGTCTGTCAGGTGAGGTCAAAGACTGAAGTGTTAAACTAGACTACAGTTAAACCATAGACAATACGTTTTTGACAGATCAGCAACTCTGTTCATACAAGTTGTCAAAATATTACCTTATTGTTTCGAATTCCGTTAGCGAGAATCAAAAAAAAGGGGGTGGGGGGTAGTGGGGTGCAAGCTCGTGACTCTGTAGAGGTTGTTGGACGGTTTGCCAGACAGATTGAACCGAGTCCTGGACTAAACAGCATGTTAAAATATCCAGATGCAAACAAGACCAGGGCCAGACCCAGAGCTGGTTAGGTACTGTACAGTATGTGGGGTAGTGTGAGTGCCATGCACACACTCATAGTCGTACACCCTTCCCCCTGCACACACGCGTATCCCACAAACACAACCATTTCTACACAGAGAGAAACACTTGGCTCATTTGAGGATAGAGTTCTACTATCCTGTTCTGGTTCTGTTCAGACAGTTCTGGCTAGGAAACAGTTCTAGGAGAGCTGGATGGACCTTGGGGACCGCAAGGACTCATGCTGGGATCTAACCCCAGATGGTTAATCCCACATCGGGGATCCTTCCTCCGCTCTCCCTCCTTGAGCTCAACTGTCCCAGTCTGATCCCACTGCCTGCCAATTGTTACAGCAGCAGTTATGAAAGTCATGTCTTCACTTTATTAACTAAAGAAGCCTACCTGTATGAAAGTAAATGTCCACGTCCTCTATTAAAGATACCAAGAGGACAGAGTTAATGGCACAGGAGGTAGTGCACTACTGCACTTTCCCTGGATAGGGGTGTGGAAGTCATGACATTTTATCAGCCGGTTATTGTCATGCAAAAGCCTGCTGGTCTTGCGGTAATTGACCGTTAAATTAACATACACATGTTTAGCATCACCAGAATTCACTCATACAAGCCTCTGATGCACACCTATGGAACATCTACATTTTTTAAAAGTCTAAAATCATTTTAAATACACGCCATCACAATAAACTCCTTATTTATTTCAGGCAGGTCTAAAGAGAGTGGCACACTCCATATGTATAAACTCAGTCATTTATTGGGTACCCAAGAAAATGACCGGGAGTCAATTTGAAACTTTGTTTTTATAGCTTACAGTTTTATTTGCCGTAAGTCAGCACCTCTACACTAAATAATTATCTGGATGTGCACAAGCTCATGCTTTTAATTAAGCAGGTCTAAAGAAATAACGATATGAATAAAATGTATTTCAGAAGAACTGAATAGGAGTTAGCCTACTGTATGCCATAGGCTTGTTCATTTAGCAGACAAGATATGCTCAAGTCCCATGCCATTATTTTATAGTAAGAAGAATATAAAATTGAACTTAACTGAAGAATATATAAATAATATTTTTCCCATTCCATGTTAAAAAGGGTCATACGCTAGATTGAGTTATTTGACAACTTCAGTTGAAAATGATACAAAACTTCAAATGCCTTAGAAATCAAAAAGGCATAATGGGCAGCATGACGCACTACAGGCTATTGATGATTTGAGAAAGTTTGTGCTCCGTTCCTTTCCACAGGCTGCACACACTGCTCACTCATCAAGGGATCATATTTCACCCATCAGACTACCCTCAACTTAATCTAGTCTTTAGTTCGGATTTCAAATGGCCATTATCAAATGGGCAAGACAAAAAAAGATGACATCCGTATGCACTGGAATAGCGACTGGAGGCCACTTTCCGTTTCACTCATGTTGGGTAGGCTACTGTGGTCATTTCGCTGCGCCACAGGTGATATTCCGCCCAAACTACCCAGTGCATAATTTGGGAAACCAAGTTAAATCTGTTCAGGAACACCGATAGTAACATGTTTTCACAACAAAACATATTTAATTAAACTGTTGACAGCCCCTCTCTCTGCACAGTGGAGAAAGGAATTGAGAGGAGGAAACAGTGGTGAGATATTCTATAGCTAAAGGTAATGTGTCAGTCCTACTTATGAAAAAAAAGCCCTATTATTAGGCTATTCAAAATCTAAAACAAGTTCACTCGTAGGCTAAACCTGAATTTGTTTAACTTAGGTTAGGCCAATTATGTACCAAAAATATTACAAAAATACTGACTTGTTTTTCTGACGTGTATAATGCGGTTGGCTATGCATTGTATAACGGCACAGTCATTTTTTTATAATTGGGCTTGGGCTCATAAGCCTATGCACAAGCGTTAAATATGCATATGGGTGTTTTGAATGAATCACCTTAGAAAGTACTGTCCGTTTAGTTGTATTTGGCTTTGACACAACATCCGCAACGACCATGTTTTACACTCAGTTTCAACCTGCTGGTGAACTTCTTTCTTCAAATTGATCAACACAGTGAGGTGAATTTAAAAAACACATACTGTTTGGATAAGTGTTTGATGGGACATTTATTTTTACTGTTCTGATTACGTTGGTAACCAGTTTATAATAGCAATAAGGCACCTCAGGGGTTTGTGGTATATGACCAATATACAACAGCTAAGGGCTGTATCCAGCCTCTCCGCGCTGCGTTGTGCATAAGAACAGCCCTTAGCCATGGTATATTGGCCATATATCACACCCCCTCGTGCCATATTGCTTAAATAGAGCCCGGAGTACCAGGCCATTAGCAACCTGATGAGGTGAACTTACCACCACACCAGCAGTCATGAGTCATGACCGCAGTAAAATTCTATATGACCGTTGAGTCATGATCTCCTTTTACGCACTCTGGACATGCCTTAGTACTAGCCTACCCAACTTGCTAACAATCAACAGCCCTAGATCCAAAATGTCACTGGTACAAGCCCTGCTCTGGTTGTTCCCCCTTTCTGCTACACCAAGACTGGTCAATTAAACAATTTCTGGGAAAAGCTTAAAGCAATGTGTGTCTACCATGCCTTTAGAATTGGCGTGGGTGAGAGAATTACCTAAAACAAGTGTGATACTTGCTTAGACTGCAATCATAAGCTAATCTTATCCCACTATGTACCATTACCCCACATTTTTTGGGTCAAATAAAGGGTCAAAATACTAGCAGCTTGGGCACACATGGCCTTATCTGTACATCGCATCACCTGTAGCCACAAAATCGTGCCAATATTGTTATATGGTATTGACAAACAGTACAGGGCAGCCAAAAGCACCAGTCACACCAATACTCTCACATCTTAGTTTACTTAATCTGTTTTTAGGCGTAATCTGGTTTATTGGTACCATACAGGCATCATAACACCGGTATCATAACATTCATACCCACATCAAAATAATAATCAATACTGCAATAACAATTAGCTTAACGCTATAGGTTACAATGGCATAGGCTCTTTGTCACTTCATCTTTCTGCAATTCCACACATCCTCTCTACTTAGCTCCTCAAAACACATTGGAGAAGGTAGTCTGAGGGAAGGGACTTTGGACCTTCTCTACTATGGCTCAGAATGAAGCAAGGAGATGAAGACTCGAAAGACTTTACCATCAGCATGCATGTTTTGGTTCTGGGTGCCCAGATTACACAGACTAGACTTTTGGCTGCTAATATCTGAGGGAGTTGGGCACAGTCAGACAGTTAAATCACCCCAAAACCTGTGTGTGACCACAATACAAAGCCTAGTGAAGACTCCAAAGGAGGACAGAGCTGCCATCTATATATGACATTTATACACCGCTGCCACAGCAAAGCCTTCTATAATCTAGGACCCCAGCTACCCTGGTCACTAACGGTCTTCACCCCTACGGTCCGACAGACCAACTCATGTTGTTAACATTTTACAGCAAGGTCTTATTAGCGTCATACCAATTCCAACTCCTCCTCTGACTACTATGAAAAGTGTACAGTTCAGAGTTCACATACAGTACAGACAACCTGGCACAGGAGGAGCTGGACAATTTAATATTTTTTAAGATATCCGCTCTCACATCCGTTAGCTCAGGGGTCAGCAACAGGCTTGGTAAAAGGAATTGCGACTAAAAATGAGTTTAATTTAGAAAATATTTTCCAAGTATTCCCACAAATAAAAAAAGACATACATGGTGGTGTCTCAATATAAATCAAGGTATAAACTGATTGTATTTGAAAATACAATCTCTTTTGGGGCTTAGTTGTGGTCAACTTACAGTGTACAAATTATAATTATGTTCCGGCCCCCTGATCATCCTCTCCAATAAAAACAGCCAGCGGCTGAATCTAGTCTACCCCTGCATTAGCATCTCCCACAAGGGTCTTTTAAAACAAGCTTTCTGTGATTACAGCTGAACAAGATCATCTCTATGGTTTGCAGCAAACAGTGAGAGCGGATACAAACATCTTCCTGACTCAGTCCTGCCTCTAAACCGAGGGTCTTCATGTGAATGAATGTCTCTGAAAATTAATGTCCAAGACAAATTTCCCCCAGTCCAGGGGACATATAATTGTAAGAAACTGTTAAGGCCAAGCGCTCTGTTTTTATGGGTTAGGTGATCGCCACTAGGACAGTATGTATGCATGCTTGACATTCCTTACGGCCCTACAACTGTCAGATTAGATGTGTTATCTAAATTGATTGTGTTAAGGACGAAGTGGCCTCACCTTTACTGCCTCTCTGGGTGATATAAACAGAGAGAAAGAGAGGTCGGCAATACCAGTTTCTACCAGATAAATATAGATAATGACATATTGGGCAAACCGAGATACAGGGTAAATGTATGTTCTGTACATACCATAGTTTATGGTGGGTATGTTTTTGACCATGACACTACTTCTAATGATACGATGAACACACAAAAAGTTGGAAGCATCGACAGACCTTTACCGTATTAATGACTGCAGTTACAACGGATGTGCTCAAATTGTCACACACAGGTTTCAAAAAAGCTAGTTTTTCTTTGCTACAGTTGCCACTTAGTGTCAAAAAGGTCAAATAAAATGTTGATTGACAAGGCTACTTATGCCTGACAGGCAGGGCGCCTCCAGGCAGCCTGAAGCATTTGTGCCCCATTATAGATGTACAGTGCAGTCAGAAAGTATTCAGACCCCTTGACTTTTTCCACTTTGTTAGGTTACAGCATTGTTCTAAAATGGATTAAAGAAAACAAATCTCAATCTACACACATTGACAAAGCGAAAACAGGTTTATATATAAAAAAAAAATTTTACATTAGTATTCAGACCCTTCGCTATGAGACTCAAATTGAGCTCAGGTGCATCCTGTTTCCATTGATCATCCTTGATGTTTCTACAACTTGGAGTCCACCTGCGGTAAATTTAATTGATTGGACATGATTTGGAAAGGCACACAGCTTTCTATATAATGTCCCACAGTTGACAGTGCATGTCAGAGCAAAAACCAAGCCATGAGGTCAAAGGAACTTTCCGTAGAGCTCCAAGACAGGATTGTGGAGGCACAGATCTCGGGAAGGGTACCAAAAAAATTATGCAGTATTGAAGGTCCCCAAGAACACAGTGGCCTCCATCATGGGCTCCCAAGAGATGCAGCGGACTAAGGTACTGCATCTCAGTGTTAGAGGCGTCACTACAGACCATGGTTAGATTCCAGGCTGTATCATAAACAGCCGTGATTGGGAGTACCACAGGGCGGCGCACAATTTGCCCAGGGTCGTCCGGGTTAGGGTTTGGCAGGCCATCATTGTAAACAAGAATTTGTTCTTAACTGACTTGCCTAATTAAATAAAATAAAATAAAATTAAATGGAAGAAGTTTGGAAACACCAAGACTTCCTAGAGCTGGCCGACCGGTCAAACTGAGCATTCGGGGGAGAAGGGCCTTGGTCAGCGACAGATCTCCTCTGTGGAGATGGGAGAACCTTCCAGCAGGACAACCATCTCTGCAGCACTCCACCAATCAGGCCTTCATGGTAGAGTGGCCAGACGGAAGCAAAAAAGGCACATGATAGCCCGCTTGGAGTTTGCGAAAATGGACCTAAAAGGACTCAGACCATGAAAAACAATGCCAAGCGTCACGTCTGGAGGAAACTTGGCACCATCCCTACGGTGAGGCATGGTGGTGGCAGCATCATGCTGTGGGGATGAACGGAACAAAGTACAGAGATCCTTGATGAAAACCTGCTCCAGGGCACTCAGGACATCAGACTGGGGTGAAGGTTCACCATCAAACAGGACAACAACCCTAAGCACACAGCCAAGACAACGCAGGAGTGCTTCGGGGACAAGTCTCTGAATAGTGGCCCAGCCAGAACATCTCTGAAAATAGCTGTGCAGCGATGCTCCCCATCCAACCTGACTGGGAGAAACCCCCAAAATATAGTTGTGCCAAGCATGCAGCGTCATACCCAAGAAGACTCATGGCTGTAGTCACTCCCAAAGGTCCTTCATCAAAGTACTGAGTAAAGGGTCTGAATACTTATGTAAATGTACTAATTTTTTTTACATTTCTTTGTTATTATGGGGTATTGTGTGTAGATTGAGGGGAACATTTTATCAATTTTTGAAAGAGGCTGTAACAAAACGTGGAAAAAGTCAAGGGGTCTGAATAATTTCCAGATGCACTGTATATACAGTACCAGTCATAAGTTTGGACACACCAACTCTTTCAAGGGCTTTTTATTTTTACTATTTTCTACATTGTAGTAGTGAAGACATCAAAACTATTAACACATATAGAATCATTTGGTAAACAAAAAGTGTTAAATCAAAATATATTTATATTTGAGAGTTTTGACAGTTTTGCACAGTCTTGGCATTCTCTCAACCAGCTTCTCCTGGAATGCTTTACCAACAGTCTTGAAGTAGTTCCCACATATACTGAGCACTTGTTGGCTGCTTTTCCTTCACTCTGCGGTCCAACTCAACCCAAACCATCTCAATTGGGATGAGGTCGGGAGGCCAGGTCATCTGATGCAGCACTCCATCACTCTCCTTGGTCAAATAGCCCTTACACAGCCTAGAGGTGTGTTGGGTCATTGTCCTGTTGAAAAACAAATTATATTCCCACTAAGCGCAAACCAGATTGGATATCTCTGCAGAATGCTGTGGTAGCCATGCTGGTTAAGTGTGCCTTGAATTCTAAATAAATCAGTGTCACCAGCAAAGCACCCCCACACCTAATCCTCAATTCTTCACGGTGGGAACCACACATGCAGAGATGATCCGTTCACCTACCTACCTTCTGCGTCTCAAAGATATGGCGGTTGGAACCAAAAATCTTTAATCTCAGACCAAAAGACAGAATTCCCACCGGTCTAATGTCCATTGCTCGTGTTTCTTGGCCGAAGCAAGTCTCTTCTTCTTATTGGTGTCCTTTAGTAGCGTTTTCTTTGCAGCAATTCGACCATGAAGGTCTGATTCACAGTCTCCTCTAAAACAGTTGATGTTGGGTTATGTCTGTTATTTGAACTCTGAAGCATTTATTTGGGCTGCAATTTCTGAGGCTGGTAACTCTAATGAACTTATCCTCTGCAGCAGAGGTAACTCTGGGTCTTCCTTTCCTGTGGCGGTCCTCATGAGACAGTTATCACAGCGCTTGATAGTTTTTGCGACTGCACTTGAAGCATTCCGGATTGACTGACCTTCATGTCTTAAAGTAATGATGGACTGTAATTTCTCTCTGCTTATTTCAGCTGTTCTTGCCATAATATGGACTTGGTATTTTACCAAATAGGGCTATCCTTCTGTATACCACCCCTAACTTGTCACAACACAACTGATTGGCTCAAACATATCAAAAAGGAAAGAAATCCACAATATAAGGCACACCTGTTCATTTAAATGCATTCCAGGTGACTACCTCATGAAGCTGGTTGTGAGAATGCCAATAGCGTGCAAAGCTGTCAAGGCAAAGAGTGACTACTTTGAAGATCCTCAAATATATTTCGATTTGTTTCACACTTTTTGGTTACTACATGCTTCCACGTGTTATGTCAAAGTTTTGATATCTTCACTATTAGTCTACAACGTAGAAAATAATAAAATAAAGAAAAACCCTGGAATGAGTATGTATCCAAACTTTTGACTGGTACTCACACATAAATAACATACACAAATATTACTCACAGGGTGGATGTCTATGAAGAGTCCATGTTGGTCCTCAGTAGGCTGAAGTCCCTGTACATAGTCCAGCAGGACAGGGTCAGCATTGTAGAAGTGCGGGTGGGAGATAAACACTGGGGAGTCTAGAAAACAATATTAATACAACATTAATATCCTATGTAAGAAGTATTTGTGAGACAAACGGTTGAATCCTGAATTTGAACTTTTGTTCAAATCTCGCCTCGACATCAATGCATGATTTATACAAAAAAATGGTTATACAGTATGTGGGCATTTCTCAAGCTACAATTCAGCCCCAAGTGTATATGTTATCTTGATGCATGTTCTATGGGGTGCTAGATTAGGAACTTAAGAGTGTAATGAAACATGATGCTGTCTCATGCCTAAGTGCTTCTCCATCTGTTTACACAGTGGCATTTCTCCTCTGTGAGCATTTGCCATACCTCCTCCACTAGTCTGTTTATCAGACAAGGTATCTGGGTCATGATTAGAAGGATTATAACAACCGTCTCCCCTGAGGTGTGCATGTATCGTGTGTTTGAAAAAATAAAATGGGTGCAGGGAAATGGGTTTTTACAGCCATAGTAGTACAGCACCCCTGAAGGAAATTCGGGTTGGTGCTTTGCTCAAAGACAGATTTGACCTTGGCAGCTCGGGTATTCGAACCAGCGACCTTTCGGTTAATGAACCAACACGCTAACCGCTAGGCTACCTGCAGCCCTAAAAAATAATGTGCATGCGTCCGGGTGTGTGTGCGCGCTCGTGTGTGTGCACTGACTGGATCTGCAGCTGCTGACGTTGAGGAGGCCAGACTGTCTGCAGGGACAGAATCCCTCGTTAGGAGCGTAGTCTGAGCCATTAGCGAACAGAGTCTTAGGAGCCACGTAACGATACAGAGGAATCCCCTCCATTATCCCCTCACGCTGGTACACCATCTCCAAAGATCTTTAGAGAGAGAGAGAGAGACACTGTATATATAAACTCAGCAAAGAAAAGATACGTCCTCTCACTGTCAACTGTGCTTATTTTCAGCAAACTTAACATGTGTAAATATTTGTATGAACATAAGATTCAACATAACTGAACAAGTTCCACAGACGACATGTGACTAACAGAAATTGAATAATGTGTCCCTGAACAAAGGGAGGGTCAAAATCAAAAGTAACAGTCAGTATCTGCTGTGGCCACCAGATGCATTAAGTACTACAGTGCATCTCCTCACAGACTGCACCACATTTGCCAGTTCTTGCTGTGAGATGTTACCCCACTCTTCCACCAAGGCACCTGCAAGTTCCAAGACATTTCTGGGGGGAATGGCCCTAGCCCTCACCCTCCGATCCAACAGGTTCCAGACGTGCTCAATGGGATTGAGATCCGGGCTCTTCGCTGGCCATGGCAGAACACTGACATTCCTGTCTTGCAGGAAATCTGCCATACAGCTCGTTCTGTGTGTGGTGGCATTGTCATGCTGGAGGGTCATGTCAGGATGAACCTGCAGGAAGGGTAATGAGGGAGGAGGATGTCTTCCCTGTAATGCACAGCGGTGAGTTTGCCTGCAACGACAAGCTCAGTCCGATGATGCTGTGACACACCGACGCAGAGCATGATGGACCCTCCACCTCCAAATCGATCCCGCTCCAGCGTACAGGCATCAGTGTAATGCTCATTCCTTCGACGATAAACACGAATCCGACCATCACCCCTGGTGAGACAAAACCGCGACTCGTCAGTGAAGAGCACTTTTTTGCCAGTCCTGTCTGGTCCAGTGATGGTGTGTTTGTGCTCATAGGCGACGTTGTTGCCGGTGATGTCTGGTGAGGACCTGCCTTACAAGAGGCCTACAAGCCCTCAGTCCAGCCTCTCTCAGCCTATTGCGGACAGTATGCGCACTGATGGAGGGATTGTGCATTCCTGGTGTAACTCGGGCAGTTGTTGCCATCCTGTACCTGTCCCGCAGGTGTGATGTTTGGATGTACCGATCCTGTGTAGGTGTTGTTACACGTGTTCTGCCACTGCGAGGACAATCAGCTGTCCGTCCTGTCTCCCTGTAGCGCTGTCTTAGGCATCTCACAGTACAGACATTGCAATTTATTCCCTTGGCCACATCTGCAGTACTCATGCCTCCTTGCAGCATGCCCAAGGCACGTTCACGCAGATGAGCAGGGACCCTGGGCATCTTTCTTTTGGTGTTTTTCAGAGTCAGTAGAAAGGCCTCTTTAGTGTCCTAAGTTTTCATAACTGTGACCTTAATTGCCTAACGTCTGTAAGCTGTTAGTGTCTTAACGACCATTCCACAGGTGCATGTTCATTAATTGTTTACGGTTCATTGAACAAGCATGGGAAACAGTGTTCAAACCCTTTACAATGAAGATCTGTGAAGTTATTTGGATTTTTACGATTTATCTTTGAAAGACAGGGTCATTTCTTTTTTTGTTAATATATCTATATGTGTGTGTGTACCTGCAGGCGTCAGGACTGTAGAAGGGCAGTGTAGACTCTTTAGTCATGAAGGGAGGCCACATTTGTCCTGCTGTACCGTTGATCATGTTACACTGAGGAGTCTTCCAATTGGTCAACTACAGAGAGTGAGAGACTTAGTGTTATCATCCATTGAGCGCTCTTCCTAGAGCAGGAAATTATTGAAAGCTGATTCAGGATTTCACTGCAGTCAAATTTTATTACTTTGGATTCATTTAATTATTTAGCAGGGATAGTCCACTCATAAGTTGCCATTGATTTCCATGGAGTCCTTCTACAAGAGGCCCAAATCAGTTTTCCTCATCAATGCTTTTTCTAACAGCCCCTCAGCCCAATCTGTAAAGGTGAAGGCACATGGCTGTGTGACCTCTCACCTTGGTCAGGCCATTCCATGAGTCCACTTTGTGAATCAGCCTGATGTCATCTTTGCCGGTGTGGATTGTGAACAAACCAGTGTTTGAGTTGTTGAACTGATGGAAGAAACAGACACAGATTGATATTTCACCCTTCACTAAAACCAGACAACCAACCTAAACAGGTTGTAGCTAGAGTACGCAAATAGCATTTGAGGTTCTGTCACAGAAATGTACTAGGTGGCAAAGGTCCAGATTGATATTGTCATTAAATCGCTGTAGTAACAAAGCCCCACCTCACAACCCATGTGATCCTAAACTGTTCACAGCCCTCTTGTTGGTTGAGAGAAAATGTAGCATTTTTAAAAGCTAATTTCCTGCAATTCTACACATTTTGCCATATGGCGGAGAGAATTTCTCAGTTAAACCAAATGTAATATAATTCTCATGTCTTATGTGTGTGTTCTTATTGTTATGAAACCGATTAGCCAACCTACTGGTTTTGCTACACTCGTTATGTCTAGTTGTCCTAGGCATAGCTAAGTGGTCTGTAATCAGATTTAATGTGTGCAATTAGGTGAGAAGTCAGAATATGAGAACAGTGAATGTGTGCCCCAGGACACAGCAACCTTACCTGGGTCCAGAACAGTGAATGTGTGCCCCAGGACACAGCAACCTTCTGGGATCCAGAACAGTGAATGTGTGCCCAGGAACAGCAACCTTACCTGGGTCCAGAACAGTGAATGTGTGCCCCAGGACACAGCAACTTACCTGGGTCCAGAACAGTGAATGTGTGCCCAGGACACAGCAACCTTACCTGGGTCCAGAACAGTGAATGTGTGCCCCAGGACACAGCAACTTACCTGGGTCAGAACAGTGAATGTGTGCCCCAGGACACAGCAACCTTAACCTGGGTCCCGAAAGTGATGTGTAGCCCCAGGACACAGCAACCTTACCTGGGTCCAGGGCCAGCTCAGTCTCAACTCCTGGATCAGTCAGCCCAAGCAATTATTGTTTGTTCAGTTGGTGCCGAAAATAAATGTATACAAAAGAAAACAAAAAACACACATGCCTAAACTAAAGAGGTAACATTAACACAAAATTACCACTGGCAGGTCAAGAGACTTCTGGCCATCCCTCTCACTGATTGCCGATCACCTTGATTACCCCGCACCTGTGTGCTTATCAAGGCTTCACCAGACTTCCTGGCAGACCACCTGACCCGGTTGCTGCTGCCCCCTGGGAATGGAGTGTGGAAGTGGTAATGTAGTGTCCATCTATGTGGCAACCCTAAATTAGCACCCATATCATAACAATATGATAATTGAGTGACTCAACCAAAAAAAAAAAAAAAAAAAAAAAAAAATGGGGGCACTCTGGGGGTTGAGGCCACTGGGCACATACTCTGGCCATGATAACTGGTTAGCCTAACTTACCTACCTGGCTAACATTGGCTAGTTGATCAACTGGAAACGTCTAACAGGTTTTCAACAGCTCTTTAAGGTCTGTCAGTGAATAACATAATAGGAAAACCCACTCACGCACCTCCCTCCCGTCTAAAATGCTTGCTCTCCTCCACCCTCTCGCTCACCCACTCACCTCAGCAAAAAGGCCAAACTTGCCAGTGGAGGGCAGCATCCCAGGGAGCCATTTATTGAGGAAGTCCACCAGCTTGCTGTCGTAGCCCCACATCAGCTTTCCTACAGACTTGGTGAGGAAAGGTCCCTCCTTAAAGGTCTTAAAGGTGGTGCTGATCATCAGACGCACTGCGAACGGCAAGTCCTCCATCATCACTGCTGCACCCTGGGAGACAGAGGTGGTGGTGAGGGAGAGATGAGAGCAAAGACATAGAAGTCCAGTTCTTATAAATGAGTGTGTGTGTGTACTCTGCAGTGTTGTCTTACCAACACAAGCATGTTGGGGATGGTGACCACATCCGACTCATTGCCCACTGACATGCTGGGCTCAAAGAAGTAGCTCCTGTATTCAAGATACGACACTGTGTGGTTTGGATGGAACGTGATGTTCTGCTTCTGAATACGCTTCCTGAAAACACATACAACCACACAACCCAGGTCAACCTCAAACTGACCGTAGATGTAAATGGACAGAGACTTTACAGCTAGTATAATGCGTTTATGATTACTTTATAGATTGTTAAATCGTACGTTAAAGTTGACAAGCTGTGAATGAATAGCTGATAGGGATAAGAGGGAAGCATGGGGAAATTGGAGAGGAGAGTGAGCTTGCAGAGGAAAGCCTGTCAATACTTCCCCACTTGCTGATTGAGAGCATAAAAACCATGACTATGCACTCCCCCACACAGCCCACTCCCCCACACAGCCCACTCCCCCACACAGCCCACTCCCCCCCCAACTGACCTAATTGTTACACAATGGTCCACATGTACAGGCTCAGAGCCACAGAATGTTGAACCCCAAAAACCATATGCCCCAAAGTCAACCTCCAGAACACACAGGCTAAGCACTAGCCATCTAACCCAAAATGACCCCCCCATACACACGACTCCTCATTGTGAGTTGCCAATTGACATAGAACACTATATATAAAATCTATGTACAGGCTAAGAGCCACAGTTTGACTGTTGGACCCAGAGGAGCCAGAGTGTACATCGTCTATAGTCTAGCACTTTAGAAGTGATTACATAGGTTTCAGATAACGACCGCTCCCTCAGATGGTTAAGGTTCCAGGGACCGAGGCTGGACCAGGAGTTGTCGTTCCTGGAGGACTCCCAGTCGTTACATCCTGTTCTTCCAGCACACAGGATTCCATTAACCAAGGGCTTCATCTCTAGCCTCGTTCTGGTGTGATTCTATTGTCGATGATAGAGCAGATATGTGCAACATCTAGAGGCCCCTGTGTAACAGGGAAACATGTACCTATATCACTTCTGGTTCATTCACAGGACACACAAACAAGCTGCAGCTAGATCTTTGGCCTTACAGAGATACCAGAAGTAGAGTCCCATCCCTATGGACTTACAGACTTAGGCCTACATCCAAAATAAAACATGAATAAGTATTTTCCCCCTTTCTGATTCTCTATTTTTGCATATTTTTGATACCGAATGTTATCTAATGTTTTGGTTGAAGATCAGATAAGTTTACAAATAACAAAAAGTAAACTTTTACTTATTTAACTAACAGTTATGCAACAACCAACTCCCCTGTGTGAGAAAGTAATTACCCAATTACATTTGTGGGTTTTCAAGAATGAACTGCTCGTTTCAAGACCTGCCACATCGCAATTGGGATTAGGTCTGGATATTCCAAAACTTCAAATCTGTTGATTTTTAACCATTTTGATGAAGACTTGATTGGGTGTTTTGGATCATTGTCTTGCTGCATGACCCAGCTGCACTTCAGCTCACAGACGGATGGCCTGACATCCTGCTATAGAAATCTGATACAGAGCAGAATTCATGGTTGCTTTTATTAAGGTAATTCGTCCAGGTCCTGAGGCAGAAAAGCATCCCCAAAAGCATCACACTACCACCACCATGCTTGGCTGTTGGTATGAGGTTCTTACTGTGGAATGCAGCGTTTGGTTTTCACCACACATAAAATGGGACCCATTTCATCCAAACGGTTTACTAAAGTTTGGCAGAAAGCACCTGGAAGATCATCAAGACTCTTGGAAGAATGTTCTACGCACAGAATGTTCTATGAACAGTCAAAAGTCTAACTTTTTGGACGACATGGGTCCCATTATGCAAACATTGCTGAAAAGCAACAAATTTGAAGTCCATACCTAATCCCACTGAAGATGTTGTGGCAGGACTTGAAACGAGCAGTTCATGTTTGAAAACCCACAAATGTGGCTGAGTTAGAACAGTTCTGCATGGAAGTGGGCCAAAATTCCTCCACAGCAACATGAGACTGATCAACGACTGCAGGAAGCGTTTGGTTGGATTCATTGCAACTTAAGGTGGCACAACCAGTTGAGTGTAAGGGGGCAACTAATTTTCACACAGGGGCATTGGTGTTGTATAACTTGGTTAATGAATTAAGTATGTAATTATTGTGTTATTTGTTCACTCTGGTTCCCTTTATCTAATATTAGGGTTTGGTTGAAGATCTGATAATTCAATATCCAAAATATGGCAAAAGTAGAGAAAATTAGAAAGGGGGCAAATACTGTCACATCACTGTAGGTCTAAAAAGCAGCCCCCTCCTCCCATCAGCACAACAGTACTGGTTCATTACTGTTTGGCTTATTAACTACTGAGGGGATTCCACTGAGACTGGCTCCTATTAGCTTACCGAGACACAAAAAAGGAGAGGACTTGAGAAAAGTTGTCAGAGAATAAAAAGAAAGGGAGGAAAGGTAGAGAGAAAGAAGACTTACGTTTGAAAACGTAACCATCTACGGTCTCTCTGTTATAGGGTGAAAGAGGCCAGATTAATAAGGAAAGGGGTTCAGAGTATACGATAGACAGGGGTGACTGAGAAGCTAAGAGACAGAGAAAGGCAGGTTGACATTTAAAGACCATGTATGCTTGATCAGGAAATGTGGGTGGAGGCTCCATATGGAGGGTGACGCAATTGCGGCGCCTTCGGAAGGCTTGCGGGGGCCAAATCAAGCTCTATACCACATCGCTTTACACCTCCGAAGTTCTGTAACAATGCGGAAGGCTCTGTATAGCTCCGTATTGACATGATTGGTTGACGGTAGGTGAGTGTGGTACATCCTATACAAACACAAACTCACTACCTTGACAACAGCTCTGCGAAGCACAAGAGGTATGAATGCCCTTGACTTCTGTGGAGGCCACATTGCAGTAAATGCTGTATGGCCAATACAGAGGCCAGATTGACCATAAAAATCAGCTTTTATTGGGATGAGTCTTGTCCTTGAGGCAGAACTGAGCAGTTGCCACTAGATGGGCCAGCTGCAAAGTCAAAATAAGCCATATTGTACAAATGTAAAGGTTAGGCATTAGGGTTAGCAGTGTAGTTCAGGTTAAAATAAGATGATGACTTTGTGGCTGTGCCAGCTAGTGACCATTCTGCAGAGCTGCCTCCAGAGCATGAGTCATGACAAAAGAAAGAAACCTGCAAGAGACAGTGAGAGAAGGCAAGAGGGAGTAGAGGCAGGAGAGTGGGAAGAGGGAGACCGTCAAATAGGGTTCGAGTCTACGCCATCATCCCATTACACTAGGAAAAGCGATGGAGTGCCCTCCTCCTCATCCCTCGCTCCTAGGGTGAAAGGATGAGAAGAATGCTATGCATTTGGCCCCACAGGGCTCTGAGTCCCACAGCTGACACTAAACTACAGCCATGAACCTTCAACTGAGTGACAGGGGGAAGAAATGTTCTTGCTCTTCATTGTAATCAGAGGGCTGATATAAATACTATGCATGTCAGTCTCTCCTGGTTATGAGTTGAGACTAACAGCATCACTTTTTGTAAGAAACATGAATGTATTGAAAAACCCATATTGTTTGCATAGTCAACTTACACACAGCTCTGACACACACTTACCCCACCACACATGGCGCCAGGGGTATTTTCACAGTCCCCAAATCCAGAACAAATTCAAGAAAGCGTACAGTATTATATAGAGCCATTACTGCATGGAACTCCGTTGCATCTCATATTGCTCAAATAAACAAACCTGGTTTAAAAAAAACTATACAGCAACACCTCACGGCACAACGCCTCTCCTCTATTTGACCTAGTTTGTGTGTATGTATTGATATGTAGGATACGTGTGCCTTTAAAAAAAATTATGTAGTTCTGTCCATGAGCTGTTCTTGTCTATTAATGTTCTGTATTATGTCATGTTTTGTATGGACCCCAGGAAGAGTAGCTGCTGCTTTTTGCAACAGCTAATGGGGATCCTAATAAAATAACAAGTTCCAGATGCATAAAATGGCCCTTCAGCAAAGGAAGCACAAGACCATCCTCCTGGCAGATAACAGCTGATTCAAAAAAGAGGTGTGGTGCTTTCTTGGAGAAAAGCATGCACACATTTAAAAACAACATGCTCCTTATCCTTATACTTATAAAATGTATTGCACAACTAGCTAATTTTGTTTATAACTTGACAGTTATTTTGGGATTCCACCCATGTACAGCGCATTCGGAAAGTATTCAGAGCCCTCCACTTTCCACATTTTGTTACAGCCTTATTCTAAAATATTTTTTCCACACAGTAACACATAATGACAAAGCAAAAACAGGTTTAGACATTTTTGCAAATGTATATAAAAACAAGAAATATCTACATAAGTATTCAGACCCTTTACTCAGTACTTTGTTGAAGAACCTTTGTCAGCGATCACAGTCTTGAGTCTTCTCGGGTATGACCCTACAAGCTTGGCAACACCTGTATTCCTCCCATTCTTCTCTGCAGATCCTCTCAAGCTCTGTCATGTTGGATGGGGAGTGTCGCTGCAGAGCTATTTTCAGGTCTCTCCAGAGACGTTCGATTGGGGTCCGGGCTCTGGCTGGGCCACACAAGGACATTCAGAGACTTGTCCCAAAGCCACTCCTGCGTTGTCTTGGCTGTGTGCTTAAGGTTGTTGACCTGTTGGAAGGTGAATCTTCACCCCAGTCTGAGGTCCTGAGCACTCTGGAGCAGGTTTTCATCAAGGACCTCTGCTCCGTTCATCTTTCCCTTGATCCTGACTAGTCTCCCAGTCCCAGCCGCTGAAAAACATCCCCACAGCATGATGCTGCCACCACCATGCTTCACCGGAAGGGATGGACCATGTTGTTTCCTCCAGACGTGACACTTGGCATTCAGGCCAAAGCACTCAATCTTGGTTTCATCAGACCAGAGAATCTTGTTTCTCATGGTCTGAGAGTCCTTTAGGTGCCTTTTGGCAAACTCCAAGCGGGCTGTCATGTGCATTTTACTGAGGAGTGGCTTCCGTCTGGCCACTCTACGATTAAGGCCTGATTGGTGGAGTGGTGCAGAGAGGATTGTTCTTCTGGAAGGTTCTCCCATCTCCATAGAGGAATTCTGGAGCTCTGTCAGAGTCACCTCCCTGACCAAGGCCCTTCTCCCCAGATTGCTCAGTTTGGCCGAGTGGCCAGCACTAGGAAGAGTCTTGGTGGTTCCAAATTTCTTACATTTAAGAATGGAGGCCACTGTGTTCTTGGGGACCATCAGTGCTGCAGATTTTTTTTTGGTACCCTTCCCCAGATCTGTGCCCGACAATCCTGTCTCGGATCTCTACGGACAATTCCTTCAACCTCATGACTTGGTTTTTGCTCTGACATGCATGGTCAACTGTGGGACCTCCGACAGGAATGTTCCTTTACAAATCATGTCCAATCAATTTAATTTACCCCAGGTGGACTCCAATCAAGTTGTAGAAAGACCAAGGATGATCATTGGAAACAAGATATCGCCTGAGCTCAATTTGAGTCTCATAGCAAAAGGTCAGAATAAGTATGTAAAATGTATCTTTTTAAAGTTAGTGTTCATTTCTAAACTTTTTTCGCTTCCTCTGAATACTTTGCCTCATAACGCGCGATTGAGAAGTAGAGTCTAATTTCAAATAAAACGCATTTGTTTCCACATTTCCTCGCCTCGATTACTTTTGACATTTTAGAAAAGCAGGCGAGGCGGCGGCAAGAGGCGAACAAAACCAATCGAGACCCTCCCAGTGTCAGGAGCATCAATGTTCCCCCTCCTAAAAAAAGGGACAAGGCCATCACCCACTCTACCCCTCTGCTCATCCCTTCCTCTGTACTTGTGTCCATCTCGCAGAGAGCAGAACATACATGTTACATGCCGTGACCGGTAACAGGAAGAAAATGTCAAGCAGAGGGCATGTCGCCAGTAAGTAAAAACAGAAAAAGCATTTGGCTGATGTCAACACTTCAGCCAAGAAAAAGAGCCCCGTAGGTGCTCCCCGTATCTTGGATATAGAGATGGATACGTTGCACAGAGCAGTCAGCAAAATGTTTTAACCATGCAGTAATCACATATAGTGTAAGAGAGCAAAGGCTCAGATTCCATCGACAGTACACTGCATCCTGACAAAAATACAGTAAGTTGTTTTGTCATGGGTCACATGTATATTGCAGAGGCTTTTGTTGGATCAGAAAATTACTTTGTGCAGAACGTACAGTAAAGCTGCCAGAGCTGTTCTTTATCATTTTTGATCTCCTTGTGCCTGTGTGATTTCCTCTGCCTGTTAGTATGCAGCGGTGTGTGGGTAAAAAATTAATCATTGGGGAAGCAAAGCCCCCCCTCAAAAGAAAAGCCATATTAGAACATGTGTTGTGATTATTACATTATTTGCTCTATAACCTTTTTAGTTCATATGCCTTGCAAAGTGATACACTACATGACCAAAAGTATGTGGTGGACACCTGCTCGTCGAACATCTCATTCCAGAATCATGGGCATTAATATGAAGTTGGTCCCCCCTTTGCTGCTACAGTATAACAGCCTCCACTCTTCTGGAAAGGCTTTCCACTAGATGTTGGAACATTGCTGTGGGGACTTGCTTCAATTCAGCCACAAGAGCATTAGTGAGGTCGGGCAATTAGGCCTGGCTCGCAGTTGGGATTCCAATTCATCCCAAAGTTGTTCGATAGAGTTGAGGTCAGGGCTCTGTGCAGGCCAGTCAAGGTCTTCAACAATGATTGACAAAATATTTCTGTATAGACCTCGCTTTGTGCACTGGGGCATTGTCATGCTGAAACAGGAACAGGCCTTTCCCAAACTTTTGCCACAAAGTTGGAAGTACAGAATCTAGAATGTCATTGTATGCGCGAGCATTAAGATTTCCCTTCACTGGAACTAAGGAGTTTAATCATGAAATAACAGCGCCAGACCATTATTCCTCCTCCACCAAACTTTACAGTTGGCGCCATGCATTTGGGCAGGTAGCATCCACCAAACCCAGATTTGTTCTTCGGAATGCTAGATGGTGAAGCGTGATTCATCACTCCAGAGAACGCGTAGCCACTTAGCCTGAGTCCAATGGTGGCGAGCTTTACACCAGTTCAGAAATTTGACGAACTGCCTTGTTGGAAAGCTGCCATCCTATGACAGTGCCACGCTGAAAGTCACTGAGCTCTTCTGTAAGGCCATTCTATTGCCAATGTTTCTATGGAGATTGCATGGCTGTGCGGCTGAAATAGCCGAATCCAGTAATTTGAAGGAGTGTCCAAATACTTGTGTGTGTGTGATATATATATATATATATCTAGCTCTCTCTCCAAGGCCGAGACGATAAGACACAGTAGAAGAATAAATTCAACCACACCTTTGTTTCACCACAAAACATCTGTTCACAAAGCATATTGCATGTAACGAACAGTTACATGACCTACTGCATGGTCAATCAAGTTAATGTTTCCAACATTTTCGGACTACTAAATTACTATTGATTTTGAGCCACAGAGAATTACCACAAGTCGCAAAGGAAACAGGAGCTGCCTCCACTATTCCAGGCACCATTTCAACTTCAAATCACCTATGCTTTGTCTAATACAGTGACAATGAAAAGAGACCCAAAACGATTTAGTCCAATCAACTAAGCTAAATATGATGTGGCTGTCCATGGCACTGATGTGTGTGTGCGCAAGTAGATGTTAACTCACCCAATGCCATCCTCCTCTCTTTAGTTTTTGGTTGTCCTGGCTAAAATGCTTGCTCGCTAGCCTAACTTCCTTTAATGTGCAATGATGATCTAGCTAGTTAACATTAGCCTACTACATATTGCACTTCCATCTAGGGCTGGCCGGTATACCGTATTTTACCATATACCTGTATTTATGCATGGACCAGTTTGGGTTTTTAACTTTACCTTCTATAACGGTATTTGAATGTTTGGTTTGTTAAGTGTGATACGCCGTGTGTAACGTCCATTTTTATAGTTTACTCCAGCTACTTGAGTCATCCCTCTCTGCATGCCGCGTTCCACACAGACCTAGTCCACAGACCTAGTCACTCAAGGAGCACATTTATTGTTGCTTGACCACAAGACACTTTCGTTCAGTCTGCATGGTCAATGCAGCACACGCAACAATGTTGATGACAATCTTTGATCTTAATAAATCCACAAGCGTTATATAATTACGATATTAGTTTGTGTTTCTTACATCTGCAAATAGCTAGTTTATTTTCTTAGCAAGTTAATACAAACCATGTTAGCCACTAATGGTAATCGCTAGTTTGCTGACTAATAAAAGTACTGAGTCAGAACGTAGCTAGCTAATACAGCCTAATACCAGTACTGGTGGGGGCTTAAATCAGCATGTTTTTTTGGGCAACAGTATCTTCTAAATCAGAGGATTAGGCGAAGCGTGAATATGTTAGCTATATGAATAAAGATTTAATGTAGCCAAAGAATATAGGGTCTCCTAGGAAACACTGAACATCACTTTGGTTCCTACCCTGTCACAATAACTCGTCCATGGCATTTTCATTCGTTGTCATGTCAAACACTGTATTCAAAGCGCCCACTATTACTTATATTCTAACTATAGCATTATAATAAACATTCCATTTCCAAAAGTTCACCCAAGTGTTTTTATCTAAATCGCAATAGCAACATTTGGTTAAAAATAAGGCCTAGTATTTTTGCCCATATCGTGGCAGTGTGGAAATGATCTCAAATGAGTGCAGGAAATGCAGAAATTGAGGGAAATTCAAGAAATTATTTTAGGTTGAAGTTGAATTGAACATAAAACAATCTGAATGGAGAAAGACCCATTGAAAAAATTTAAAATATACGTGTTGCCACCATAGGGTCACGCACTACTCAAAGCAAATTTTGAATGTTTTTGATTAATAAAAATACCTTCATACTGTCAAAGATTTGAAAAATAACATTTGATATTTTGGCCATATCGCCCAGCCCTACTTCCATCCTCTCAGGCTAGGGGCATAATGCATGCATTTATGGTTGGATCGGAATCGCTGTTATAATCATTGGCCAGTACGGAGAATTAAGTAAAACCACGAGTCCAAATCCCCATCCATGGCTAATTTAGGAAAGGGACAATTTTAGCTAGCTATTCAGCCACTGGAGGACAACGAGATGAAACAATTGAAGATCTGACAATGACGTTTGGCTTTTGTTGTGATTGGTGTGAAACCAAATCCAAACTGGCTTCCCTTGACACTTTTTTTGGTGCGCCAGGGCCATTCACAATTTAACTCAACGCCGATTGGCTATTATTTTATTGAAAAAAACAAAACAAGGGAGGCCTAATACTCGCTGGCTTACCTTGTATTCAATGCTATGGGTGGCAACAATATCATACTCTTTTTGACCAGACAGCATCAGATAGATGGCCTTCACATAGAGAGACAGAGGGGCGGCGTTTCGTTTGCCTTCTTTGGTGATATACAGCACATTCGGCCTCATACGAATTGAAGGAACATTTTACATATTTTTGGGAAGCCTGGCGTCCCTTGACATCCATGAATACATGCCACTGTATGTACCACCACCCTTTCAGTCCAGACCAGGGTTTTCGTTAGGAAAATGTGGCACCGGACATTTGACCTGCATTTTAAATTTACTGGACATTCAAGAATTTTACCAGATCCATTGTTGCACAACCCGATTAGGGAATCCACCCGCGGTGCTCAGAATGCCAGAAAAAAACATTTGAAGATGTTAGAATACATAGGTGGCGCGTCAATAAGGCTAGGGGAAGCTAAGTTTCCCTAAAGTAAATTGAATTGCCAAAATAGCTTACTCCTATCTATACAGAAATAAATAAAATAATTAAAATAATTAAAATAGGCTAATACACCAGAAAGCATGATTTGTCCACAGATGATCATGAGCTTCTTAAATTTTTAATTTTTTTCCAAAGCTGCGGATTGTTTTCAATCACATTGCCTACAGTCGGAAGGGCCCACAACACTCTACTCAACAAATTGGATGCTGTCTATCACAGTGCCATCCGTTTTGTCACCAAAGCCCCATATACTACTCACCACTGCGACCTGTACACTCTCGTTGGCTGGCCCTCGCTTCATACTCGTCGCCAAACCCACTGGCTCCAAGTCAACTGCAAGTCTCTGCTAGGTACAGCCCCGCCTTATCTCAGCTCACTGGTCACCATAGCAGCACCCACCCGTAGCACGCGCTACATCTCACTGGTCACCCCCAAAGCCAATTCCTCCTTTGGCCGCATTTCCTTCCAGTTCTCTGCTGCCAATGACTGGAACAAACTGCAAAAATCACTGAAGCTGGAGACTCATATCTCCCTCACTAGCTTTAAGCACAAGCTGTCAGAGGAGTTCACAGATCACTGCACCGGTACATAGCCCCATCTGTAAACAGCCCATCCAACTACCTCACCCCCATTCTGTATTTATTTATGCATCTTGCTCCTTCGCACCCCAGTAGCTCTACTTGCACATTCATCTTTTGCACATCTACCATACAAGTGTCAATCTACTATCCCCCATAGCACAAAAGATTACCTATATTATTGGTCAGCTTGTTCTGTGTGAGAAAGAAATAGCCTATCCCAACACACTCTGGGACAGTTTTGGAATGAGTGATCCAAAATGCATACAACCAGTAGGCTTAGGCTACATCCCCCCAAACATTTAAAAACAATGAGGCTCATGCAATAGATCGTTTAGATTAAGATGTTGATCAACTTATTTCTTCACATTCTAATCCACCAAGGGAAACAGGTAGGCCTAAGGGTAAGAGATTAGAGGTCAGGGGTGAAGGGCCCTCTAACCCTTAACACTGACCTATGGTGGAACAAAGGTTATAGAGAGCTGGGGTAAGATGTCAGGTGTGAAGGCCTACCTGTATACATAGGGTCCTCTCTGTTCCACCATGGGTTTCTCTCCAGCCAGGACTTCAGTAGGGTTCAGGACATTGAAGAAATAGACAGTCATAAAGAAGGGGACAGGGACATCCTTCCACATGGTGTAGGACATCTCATTCTTAGGGTCTATCACTAAGTTCTGAGGAGAAGACAATAATGATTCAACTACCATACAAAACATATGAATATACATGGCGTTCAGTACGACAGCTCGTTCTGCTCTGTGGGAGGGGCTCACTGACAGTAGCCCATATTCAGTGTATGTGACTCATGTGGAAATCAAACAACAAAGTATGTCGACACCTTCAAATTAGTGGATTCGGATATTTCAGCCACACCAGTTGCTGACAGGTGTACAAAATAGAGCACACTGCCATGCAATCTGCATAGACAAACATTGGCAATAGAATGGCTTTACTGAAGAGCTCAATGACTTTCAATGTGGGACTGTCAGGAAGCCACCTGTCCAACAAGTCAGTTCGTCAAATATCTGCTCCGCTAGAGCTGCCCCAGTCAAATGTAAGTGTTATTGTCAAGTGGAAATGTCTATGAGCAACAACGGCTCAGCCGTGAAGTAGTAGGCCAAACAAGCTCACAGAACAGGACCGCCGAGTGCTGTTGCGCGTAAAAATCATCTGTCCTCGGTTGCAAAACTCACTATCGAGTTACAAACTGCTTCTTGAAGCAACGTCAGCACATGAACTGTTCATCAGGAGCTTCATGAAATGGGTTTCCATGGCCAAGCAGCCGCACACAAGCCAAAGATCACCATGCGCAATGCCAAGCATCGGCTAGAATGGTGTAAAGCTCTACGCCATTGTACTCTGGAGCAGTGGAAACGCGTCTCTCGAGTGACTAATCACGCTTCACCATCTGGCAGTACGACAGACGAATTTGGGTTAGGCAGATGCCAGGAGAACGCTACCTGCCCCATGCATAGGAATGTCTGCGGCTGTTCTTCATGGTTCAGGCTAGGCCCCTTAGGTCCAGTGAAGGGAAAACTTAACGCTACAGCCTACAATGACATCTACACAATTCTGTTCAGTTTGGGGAAGGCCTTTTCCCAAAATGCCCCAGTGCACAAAGCAAGGTCATATAGAAATGGTTTGTCGAGATTGGTGTGGAAGAGCTTGACTGGCCTGCAGAGCCCTGACCTCAACCGCATTGAAACGCCAACTGCGAGCTAGGCCTAATCACCAATCATCAGTGGCCGACCTCAATAATGCTCGTGGCTGAATGGAAGCAAGTCCCGACAGCAATGCTCCAACATTTATTTGAAAGTCTTCCCAGAAGAGTGGAGGCTGTTATAGCAGCAAAGGGGGGCACCAACTCCATATAGTGCCCATGATTTTGGAATGAGATGTTCAACGAGCAGGTGTCCACATACACTACATGACCAAAAGTATGTTGTTGCCAGCAGTACTCTGGTCCAACCAACTGAATCATTGGGACCAGTGCCTACTTCATCAACTTCCTATTTTGTTACTTCGCATGCTCCAGCGTGAACAAATTATTGCACAAGATAGTGACAAGAAAAACATTTTGTAGCCTACACTGCAGGAAAATAATTATTTAAAGTTAAAACATCACAACTATTTGTTATCGCTTTCTCTAGATGCAAGTACCTCAATGCATCTTTAAAACAACAAATATGTACATAGCCCTTTCTATGCCAATAGGGACATTGGTAGCAGTAGAAAGTGTCATTATTCCCAAGGGGAAATTGGTTTCGGGCATAATCATTCATAGAAAAGAGCAGGAGAGGGAGACATTTTTGGAATGAAAGACATGCAGGTCGATTAACTACGTCATGTAAAACATGCATTTCTCAAAGCTGCCTGCATGTCAGGACAGGGAACTACATTTAGGTTACATACTGTATATTATAATTGTATCTATTCATCATCGATTGGTTTTGCCCCACAATTCCCCCTAAACGTTTGGCTAGTTCTTTCGTGATTATATACCTTCTTACAGTATTGTGCATACTATTTAGCTTTACGTTTCTGCTTGTTAAAACTAAGAGAAGATATAAATTATTTGATACGAACGTGCACATATTTCATTTTAATAATTAAAACATCAAATCAAGGGATCCTAAATTTTGTTCCAGCTCAATAATAAAATGTGAATGAATAAAAAAAAATCTCCCTCAACCAAATGAACAATTAAACTCAACTTGTAGTAAAATTGTTAATTGATATCGTTGTAAATGCCTACTTTTTTAAATTGCATTGAGTTTATGTGATGTATCAGTCAGTCTTGCTCGACTGCGGCCCACATTTTTTTCTGTTTTGTTACATGTTTGTAATGTCTCCGGCTGGATCAACCTACTAATTATAATAACTAATCAATTAAATCAATCACCAATATGTACGTCAGGTTCATTATAGGCACTTCGCTATACGTTAGTCGTGACTGACCAGGAGAAATATTAATGCCGTTGCGTTAGAGGTTTTTAAATTATTAAAAACCTATAGGTAAAAACAATATTATTTTAATTGAATCTCCACTTACCTTGACTATTTGGTTGTCGATAATGATTGGTCCAACGAAAACAATAACTGTTCCAAAAACTACCGTCAGAGTGCCAACGACTAAAAGTCCGATTGCTAGCTTAGATTTATTCATAGCTATAGACACAGCTTAACCGGGCACCAATAGAAATGTACTAAATCAAGCTATAGCTAGATAAAAAACAATGCATGTAGGCTGTCGGCTATAGCCAAGTCATTCAGTGGCTTTTGTTTGGAACGCTGTCTGGTTTACTGCAGCTCTAGACAAGATTCAAGAATACGGAGTGTCAACCAATATACACCTAAACTGAATGGCAAGTGTTGAAGGTCCTTGCCACTCGCCAGAATATGATCTTAAAGTCCAAAGAAATTTAGATAATGCCGGTCTTGAAGTTAAGTGAGGGCTCAGAGTGGAACCGCTCTGTTTATATCGTTCAAGCCACGCCTCCCGACACGCTGGGGGTGGTGTGTGTGTGTGTGTGTGGAGGGGTAGTTTAATTACGGTAGCAGAGAAACGCATTTAATTTATAAATCACAACATTTAACGCAAAATCATATTTTAAGACCTGATTGTATAAGAACGAAGCAAATTTGGCAAATGAGGCCCCAGGTCAGAAAATGAAGCCCAACATATTGATCTGTCACCTTTTGTGTTGCAGTTGTGAATAATGAGACAGACAGACAAAGACAGGCAGAGGACAGACAGACGAACAAGATCACGTGTAAATTGTTGTGAAATGCTCTGGACCAAAAGAGACCCGTGGAAGTGCATAAATCTGTGAAGGTTATCTTATTGGGGCGGCAGGTAGCCTAGTGGTTAGGGTGTTGGGCCAGTGGTTACTGGATTGAATCCCTGAGCTGACAAGGTAAAAATCTATCGTTCTGCCCCTGAGCAAGGCATTTAACCCACTGTTCCCCTGTGCCGTGGATGTCGATTAAGGCAGCCCCCTGCACCTCTCTGATTCAGAGGGGTTGGGTTAAATGCAGAACACACATTTCAGTTGTACAACTGACTACGTTCCCTAAATTGATTCAAATGGACCCTCAAGGCAACTTATTTGACCTACACACCACATTTTAATTCTAAAAATGAATTCTTTAGAAGTTTAGGACTCTCTCTGTGTCCCCACTGGGAAAGCTAGTGAGGGTTGAAGGGGCAGGGGTGGAATTGGTGAGAAATACATATGCAAAAAAGCTTATTTCTCAAATTGTCTGCATACTGTACATTTGTTTACATTCCTGTTAGTGAGCATTTCTCCTTTGCCAAGATAATCCATCCAACTGACAAGAAGCTGAATAAACATGATCATTACACAGGTGCACCTTGTGCTGGGAACAATAAAAGGCCCCTCTAGAATGTGCAGTTTTATCACACAACACAATGCCACAGACGTCTGAAGTTTTGAAGGGAGCGTGCAATTGCTATGCTGACTGCAGTAATGTCCAGCTGTTGCCAGATAATTTAATGTTCATTTCTCTACCATAAGCTGCCTCCAATGTCATTTTTGAGAATTTGGCAGTACATCCAACATGCGTCACAACCACAGACCACGTGTAACCACGCCAGCCCAGTACCTCCACATCCGGCTTCTTCACCTGTGGGATCATCTGAGACCAGCCACTCGGCTGGTCTCAGCCAGGTGCACAAACTGTCAGAAACCATCTCAGGGAAGCTCATTTGCATGCTCGTCTTCCTCACCAGGGTCTTGACCTGACTGCAGTTCGGCGTCGTAACCAACTTCAGTGGGAAAATGCTCACCTTCGATGCCCACTGGCACACTGGGGAAGTGTGCTTTTCACGGATGAATCCCGGTTTCAACTATACCGGACAGATGGCAGACAGCGTGTATGGCGTCGTGTGGGCAAGCGGTTTGCTGATGTCAGTGTTTTGCCCCATGGTGGCGTTGGGGTTATGGTATGGGCAGGCATAAGCTATGGACAACGAACACAATTGCATTCTAGCAATGGCAATTTGAATGCACAGAGATACCGTGACGAGATCCTGAGGCCCATTGTCGTGACATTCATCCACCGCCATCACCTTGTGTTTCAGCATGATAATGCACGGCCCCATGTCGCAAGGATCTGTACACAATTCCCGGAAGCTGAAAATGTCCCATTTCTTCCATGGCCTGCATACTCACCAGACATGTCACCCATTGTGCATGTTTGGGAGGCTCTGGATCAACATGTATGACAGTGTTTTCCAGTTCCTGCCAATATCCGCACAACCACAACCATTGAAGAGGAGTCGGACAATGTGAGGCAAATGGTGGGCACACCAGATACTGACTGGTTTTCTGATCCACGCTCCTACCTTTTTTTTTTAAGGTATCTGTGACCAACAAATGCATATCTGTATTCCCAGTCAGGTGATACATTACAGAGACTGCATCTACACAGGCATCCCAATTCTGATCTTTTGCCCAAATATTGTAGAAAGAGCTGATCTGATTGTTCAAAAGACCAATAAGTGGAAAAAGCTCAGAATTGGGCTGCCTGTGTAAACACAGCCAGAATGTGATTGAGTGTGTGCAACAGCATGTAGGCTCTAAGCTTGAAACCCAGGTTTATACCCACCTCTAGGTAATATGATTCACAGCAACATCTGACATTTCAACAGTTTTAACCAACCTAAACTCATATTCTCCATCTGTAGAGCATGACAAAAGATAGTCCATACTGGTCTATAAACCTTTTTTATTACTTCATTTATTCTCACCCAAGGTGGAAGGTAGGCCTAGTGGCCTATACTAGAAATGACCAATAAAAAGGTCAACCCTTCTAATCACAAAGGCACTCATAAACACCTTCAACAGGAGGGCGTGTCCTTTCCCAATGTCAACACTGTTTGAAAAGAGCTCACCTGTTAGTGGGTGAGCATAATATAATCTGATTGCTGAATGCCATTGTTTTAAAAATACCTGCATGGGTGAGATTTCTAATGGAACCATTTCCATAATTTGGGTTTCTAAAGCTCCTGGCTTGAATTGACTGGTTTTTAAAGATCTTGACCTCAGACCTGAACTGATTTTGGGCCTCTTAATTAATCTCATGATGACCTCCTGTCAGTCTGAAGTTCAACGTATCTGAACTCAGGTGTCTATCTCATGACAGAGAGTGGACCAGGCTTGACCCTTTATGGCTTGACCACGTGTGGACTTCCTAAGCATCCTGCATGTCACCAGGCGTCAGTGTCTACATCCCTCCTGACACAAGACAGATCACTTGCACCATCCCTCTGTCTCAGATTGGGGTGGGTTGTCTTTTGTCACACAAATCATCAGTCATTTGGATGTTTTGAAACATTTCTGTGTTATATCTGCTCTATTTAATTAAACCCTCATTGCAGTAGACTCCTATTTATGCAGATTTTTTCCCCCCAATAGGGTCAAATAAGATGTTCAAATGGTTTTGGGATTTGGGGAACTGTTAAAAACTACTTCTACCTCTACCAGACTTTCCTCACAGGTAAAGGTGCTTTCAGTTTCCTCTGAATGTTCGAGATTTCCGTCATTTAAAAAGGTTACAGCCTCCTAACCTGGGAGGAGGCCATTACCACTTCCTAATGAATCTAACAAGGAACTTGTTTGACCTTCCCATATTTAACACCTTTTATATATAATTTAAAATATTCTGTCAACATATTAACACCGTAAGATGACAAAAAGGAAATTGTCCTTCCTAAATGTCCACATCCTTCAAATCCAGTTTACCTGTTAGCAGGTGTTATAGTATAAACACCTGACAGGCATTGTTTTGTTAATAGTTACAAACACCACAGTGTAACTGGTTTATGGCAGAGGTGGATAAGAAAACGAACATCAAGCTTGACTAGAGTAGAGTCTTCCTTTACCTCATCCCCCAGTCTTCTTCATCTACCACTTCCATAAGTCTCACCTGCCATATCCAGTCTACGTTCCAAATGGCACCCTATTCCCTACTTAGTGCACTACTTCTGAGCCCTGTGTCAAAATTAGTGCACTAAATAGAGAATAGAGTGCCATTTGGGATGTATATATGGTCATCCACATTGGAGACATTGTGGGAAGAGACTACCATTTTCTCTAACTCAGCTGCATGGACTGCTTCTGCATGTTGCAGGTATGACTAACTGGGCATTCGCTCCAGGGCGTCCATGCAACTTAAGACTGTATTAACACTGAGCTTCAAGTTAAATTTCTAACATTTTCAAGTTCATATTCATCTTCAGCATCAACATAGTGTATGTGAAAATGTAACTATTTTCATCCATCTTCGGTGAACAGTTTAAAAATTAGAGCACTTTTTTGTACATAGTTCCCCCATTTAAGGGGAGTAAAAGTATTGAGACAAATTCACGTATATGTGTATTAAAAGTAGTAAAAGAGTTAAGTATTTGGTCCATATTCCTAGCATGCAATGACTACATCAAGCTTGTGACTGTTTGTTTTGGTTGTGGGGTATGATATGTGTGTCTAACTTTCTCACTCATCATTATTCACTATTCATTCAGTATTATCCATAATCATGGTACATCCACATTAAAGTATTTAGAAACAGTTTATATTATTGTTTACGATAAAAGTGACTCCAAAATGACACAATACATTATTTACCATTAATTTCTAATGGGCACAAAATCATCTTAAACACAACCAAAACAAATAGCAAATACATCCAACAAATTTGTGGGGGACCCCACAGTTTGGGAACCACTGTCCTAGGGTATTGAGGAATGTTTTTTTTTGCAATGGCCAGAGACTCTGAAGGGACATGTGAACCCCTGGTGGGAAGATGGTTGATCAGGTGGTTCCCACACTCAGTACATTCCTGTCTTGACACCTGTTTCATGTCATACTTTTTCGGCATATAAAACATGCGCACGTAGAGACCCACACATTTGAATGTCAGTTTTAGAAGTTTAATAAACCCAAGGCCAAACAGGGAAACGTATAGGCTTATCAAGGCTGTGATGAATACTGTTCTCATGTGATCACATTAAAGCCCTGACAAATTGACACTGTAGTTACCTCATCAGACATTTTTTCAGTCATCCTGATGTTGCTAACAGCAACATACTAGGCCATTGTAGACCTACTCCCCTTAGCTAACCATCACTAATGAATCAAACCACACTTCACTGTTGCTATTCACAGCCTCACCCCATCTTTATCCATGGACATGGGACATCTAGGGTGATGAAGAGAGTTCCTCTTAATTAAAATGGCACAAGACTTAAATAGCCCACCACAACCCCTCATCTGACTGCCCTGTGAAATCTGCGATCAGGCCTGCCCCTGTCCTGCTTTTAAGCATCAAAAACAGGCTTGTGCTGTCTGGCAGGGTGATCAAGAGCTGCCATGGCTCCCTCTGTCACATGCCTTCCTTCCTGACCAAACGCTGATAAGCATAATACCGGTTTTGACACACACACACAGTGCCAGTCACATAATCAGACATGTGGTTCTCCAGAGTACTTCCTTTTTTACATCCTTTTTTTTGTTGTTGTGGAAGCTTGACTTTGAGGGCATTGTTCCATACTTCATGGATCACACACAGTTGATGTGTTGCAAAAGATTTGTCAAATAATTCCAGGTGGTGTGTGGAGAAACCCATAAGGGCAGTAGGAATGTTAGTGTGGAATTTAATCAAACACATGCCACCAGAGTAGGCAAAATATCAACTGTCAACTCCTTCCACTGGGACATGCTGTTGTGCAAATCAAATGCAATTGTGAAATATTTTATTTACTCTTTGATGGTGTTTATTATATGACTAGTACAGATTTTTGGGGAACTTTAACATCCTGGTCTTCCAACTATTCTAAACTGAGTATTCTACCCCGTGCATACTACAGTAAGCAACCACTCATACTCGCTATGACTGCTAAGTTGTATGGATGGTAAAAGATTCTGAACACAGCCTCTGGCTCTTTATTTTTCATCCCTCTGCTCCCTACTTCATCTTCTTTCATTTCCTTAAAGACATGCTCTGGAACTTTGGCAACTACTAAGTATTTTAGAAACCTCCCACTTTGGGCTGGATGAGCCAATGTATAGTTCATATATGCATCATTTATGAGCAGAATTACTGTCTCACCTCAATTTGCCACTAAATCCCAAGTTTGAAAGAGACAGTTTTTCTGGAAGCTGTGCTGCACCCTTTTCCCCCACGTGTGCCAGCGCCCTAGCAATTAGACTTCTAGCCAATGACCTTCAGCCCGTCACCATTTCAGTGACAGCTAAGATGCACACACAGCAAAGCGAGAGCAATGATGTGGTGCACATATCAGCACATATGTGACATCCTATGCAATTTTCTGGGACCACATTTGACTTTCAGATCTAAGGCTAAAAAAGTATGCAGAAGTCCAGGAGAATCTAAACTGTTCCCCTCCAATGCGTCTCCATGCGTTCACTTCCTTCACGTGGCCCTGATTTCCTGTTCTAAAAGAACAGCCTGAGAGCAGCCACGACCTTATTATGTAAGTCTATGGTCATGACTCACAAGACAGGGGCAGCCCCAAAACAAAAACGGGCCAGATCAAGCGAAATATAAAATGTAGCCCCCCCCCCCATCAGTCTGAAAGATTTCGACATTGGTCAGGAGCCACCAAGAGTCAGTGTGTAGATGCTGTATTTGTCCTATCCTCTCAGCTCTATAATACAAGGTGGTAGAGGCTAGGCTAGGAGGTCTTATACAACAGGTGGGTCTAATCCTAAATGCAGTTTGGGCATATTCCAGCCGGTATCTATTCCACAAACTCCCACCTGCTAAATCTATGATGTTAAAATGCCTATTTACTCTGTTCCATCAGCCCAGCCAGGCAATATATACACTTGATATCCACTATAAAAAGCATCTCGACATTATCTCACATTTCTTTTAGATTAAAATGTTCAACAGTGGAGATTTGTATAAACTTTATGGTCTGTCTCTCCGACATTTGCAACATTGTTTCATTATTCAAATTCAAATAATGTTTCATTATTCAAAGGAGTCGGGGCGAGAGAGGCAGGCAGCGTTTCTCAGCCAGTCGAAATCTTGAAGAATCAGCTGGCATCATTTTTATGGATATATACAAAGAAATGTCAATTGAAAAAAGGTCAAACGAAACGAAGTGCAGCTTGTTTGCAGTCTTTCCAGCTTCTGCTTGAAGTTAATGTGTTAGCTGTGTTGATGGCTAGCTCTTCTGAACAACTGTGTCCTGACGAGAGAGCACATTTTCTATGCAAGGTGAAATCGTGCCTCATTAGCTCATTGTTATGGATGTGTCCAAATAAATGTCACTAGAAAACAGCTTAAACAAATGCAGCTAACGTTACTGTTGTTATTCTGTCTGCACTGTTTGACGTGACTGCAAGTTAGCCGTACTTGGCTAGCTAGCAAGCAAGGGATAAGAACGTTTCCAGCCAGTATGGCAATGTAACATTTAGAACGAACTACTGGGTCACGACCATAGATACAGAACAAAAAGACTAAACGACAGTCACGTCTCCGGCAACCGAACAATAGAACGAAGAACCTGCTGGCTTGGGTAGCAAACCCTAGATTTGTTTCGGGACTATATCTTGTGGAAGGATGAAATATGAATAAATTAATTAAACTATGTCAATCATTATTTGAATATATTGGTAACCCGTTGTATAAAAGTGATAATGCACTCGAAGCCGGTGTTATTGGCTAACAACACCCGTGCCAACATATCCTCCAAACACCGGCTTCTCGGGCATATCATTTATGTAGCCTACGCTCTAGCTCTCCCTAGCTGCATTGCTGTGTGTAAAGTGAGTCCAGTCTGTAAGGCCAGAATTCTAACTTATCTTTTTCTTGTCAAATCACACAAACAAATGCCAAATAACTCAACTTTTTTGAAATTTTAAACTCAAACGTGTTTATTCCTGCCAAATCACAACGATAGATGGAAGTAGAGTTGTTGAATGAAGAATGTTTGCAGTAACATTAACATCATGAAATAAAATACATATTTTCCAAAATGTTTTATTAGATTGGAGAACACATTGGGAGGGATCTTAGACCATTCCCCAATACAGAATCAGATCCTTGACATTTTGAGCTTATCAAAGAACCACCACCATATTTTACAGTAGGGGATGGATAAACATTTACAGAATGGTTACCTGGAGGAGGGTTTTGTATATACACTACCGGTCAAAAGTTTGGGGTCACTTAGAATGTCCTTTACAATGTCATTAATGTAATTTACAACATTAACAATGTCTACACTGTATTTCTGATCAATTTGATGTTATTTTAATGGACAAAAATGTTTGTTCTTTAATAAACAAGGAAATTTCAAAGTGACCCCAAACTTTTGAACATATATATATATTTTTTCTAGTCCAGGGGAGTCATGTAATTGATGAAATGTCAATATTTTCAGCGTTTTAGAATGAGTTGCTTAATAGTCTATAGATTGACGTGTGCCCGATGCTGCCCCTCAACTCTGATTCTCTGCTGGGCGCGGAATATCAGGTGTGCTTACAGGCTATTTAGTGTGGTTCAATCAAATGATCCACAGCCTATAGAATACAAAGTGCATGCTCGGAGAAGCATAGAGCAAAGTTATATTTCTAAGATGGCTGCTGGGATGGTGTAAATAAAACGGGGTTGCAATACACACGGCAGTGGATATTCCAACCCCGGCCTGCTCTGCTCATCCAAAACGTTATTGTGTGCTGCCTAACCAATGGCTGTGCAGGACTAAGCTAGCAGTTCAGGAGGAGAGTCAATGGCTTATTCAGATTTTTATTTATTCATTAGGCCTAGTCCAGAAAATGCACTCTTGCGCACAGACTAGCCTATAGCCTACATTCTGTTCAGTTTGAGGAGAGCGCAAAGATAAGGAGGTCTGGAGGTCAACTTTGATAGCTTGTTACTACTATAATAGATTTGATTAAAAACAATTTTTTTCTTGCCAATGATGTATTAATCAGTTATTGACCTCACAATAAGCCAGATTTCAGTCATTTACATTGTGGTGCTGAAACTTGAAGCAGCAGCCGCAGCACAATCAATCGGAAATGGACAGCTCATGGTGCTGAAAGTAGGCAAATTAGAGTAGGAATAATTCATTTCAAGAGGGCTTCGTGTTGGAGCCTATTTCTTCCTATCTATTTTTGAAGAAAAATAAAAACTGATGTGATTATATAAAGGGATCTATAACAGTGCTATGGTCCGCGATGCTCTCTAGAAACAAGCTGTATGGGGACAGTTTCATTGCAAACAAGACACACTGATTTGGCATTGGAGAAATATGATATCCAACAAATGTAAACGCCTGGAGTTTTCTAAATGGCATTGGTACTTGGACTGGAACTGGCGCTATTGTCAGATGACATGAACATAGAGCTCTTTGGCCACACACACACACACATACACACGTGGTGGGTCTGGCGTCTGCATATGCAGAAAATAACCCCATACCTACTGTAAAATGTGGTGGTGGAACTTTGATGTTATGGGGCTATTTGGTTTCCACTGGTCCTGGGGCCCTTGTTAAGGTCAACGGCATGATGGACTTTACCCAGTACCAGGACATTTTAGCCAAAAACCTGGTTGCCTCTGCCAGGAGGCTGAAATTTAGCTGCAAGTGGATGTTCCAGCAAAACAATAACCCCAAGCACACATCACAATCTACAAAGAAATGGTTAATTGACCACAAAAATCAAACATTTTGCAATAGCCAGCTCTGTCTCCGAACTTGAACCCGATTGAACCTGTGGTTTGAATTGAAGAGGGCAGTCCATGAGCGCAGACGAAGAATATCAATAATCTGGGAAAATTCTGTATGGAGGAATAGTCTAACATCCCTCCCAATGTGTTCTCCAATCTCATAAAACACTATAGAAAAAGGCTGTGCCGTTATCCTCACAAAGGTGCCGGAGTATTGAAAAGAGGGGTGACAATAATTTTGACCCCATCTATTGAGAAAAACAAAATCTCTTTCTTTGAGCAGTTGTATTAGTATAAAATCATATCATTTAAAAAAAATTGGGAGCATACATTATAGCTCAGTAATTGTATCATTTTTTAAATACAGTCTTTTTTGCTCATTATCAAGTGTGCCAATACTTTCGGTCATGACTGTATGTGTGTGTAGTCACTCACTCATCTCCGTCACGCCGGCTGGTGCGTGTGTGTATGCAATAATGTAATCTTTCAAGTTGATCTTCACATCTCTGTTCTGCTCCGACCAATCAGTGCTCTTCATTTGCTGTTTTTGATTGAGTCAGGCTTGTTGTCTGAGGGAAACAAATCCATATTGAGGATATTGAGGCAGACCAATCAGTGCACTCACACATGATCAACATTTTACTGTTTATCTAACTGTTAACCTAGAACGTCTCACCTTGTCGACCATTTCCTGCATTTTGTGGATGAGGGCGAACATGTGACCAGCGTCCTCCTTCAGCTTCTTCTCATAGGATGAGCTTCGAAGTTCCACCTTCTCCAGCCTGCTGCTAAGACCCTCCTCCTGGCCCTGAGTGACAGCCGCAGCATCCACTGAGGAAGAATAATAGAGGGACAGTGAAGAAAGAGGAGCAGAGAGGGGGAAGAGGAATAAAAAAATGGTTAGCCAATAGAAGTCTATGAAATTAACAAGATATATAATAAGAGCCTCACAAAATGTGTAAGTGTGTGAGAGAAAAAAAAGAGACAAGTGTGTGTAGTACCCAGTGCATCCTGTAGGGTGGCGATGCGTAGCTCCAGGGCTTTCCGTGTTCTGTCTGCTGCTTCCATGGCCTGTAGCAGGCTGGGGATGTTTACCACACTGCCCTTGTAGGAGACCACCTCAGCCCCCACAGCTGCAGCTGGCCCCCTGGATCCCCCAGACTTCCGGCCACAAGCCTTCTCCTTCTTTGGAGCTCCACGAAACAACCCACGGTTACCTGAATACAAAGAGACTTAATGTGAGTGTGTCGGTACTCACCCCTGCCCTCTCACTCATTGGGGACACACAGATAACAATCAGAAAAATACTGAACGTGTGTGTGTGTGTGTCTAACCTTCCATGCTGATATCAGGTTCTGTGTGTTCCGTCTCCTCCCAGCGAGAGGCTAGCATCCTGTATGGACATTGCCCGTCCACACACACCTTATTCAACAACACCTGGACTTGGGTGGGTGTGAGCCACAGCCCTAGTGATAGTAAGATGTTGTGAAGGTCTGCTTGTCTGAGGCTGCCAGTGAGCCGTTTGTCAAAGAACACACAGGCCAACAACACCCTACGAGACAGCACCTAGAGAGAGGGAGAATGTTAGGAATTTTGTTAATAATAATTAAACCAATTTCTAGATTTAGATAAAACTATAACTAATTGAACTCTGCACGCCTAGTGAAAAGAGATTTGTGCTGTGGGTTATAAAGTAAGCAGAAAGGGTCGTTAAACTATGGTTGAACTGACCCAACTTAGCCCTGAGATGTTTAGATAAGGTAGTGAGTAACTTTTTAGGTCTTCCATTATCTTGAGTTGTCTGCTAAAGTGGTAATAAATTATAGTGAGSCTTCAGGAGAATAGATTATWTTGTGTGTCATGTGTGTGCGCTGGGAAGTTGGAATGAACTTTTGAACCTGTTTTATATTGGTCAGGACGAGGAGATTTATTCTGTAACCTATGACGTAATATCTTGTATATAAACTGTTGTTTATGGTCAAATGGTAGCGTGCTCCGAGAATAAATACTATTATCTAATTTTAATAAGACTGTATACGGTCTATTTTATGTTAATAAGTATCTTACAAATTCTTATAAATAGACAGATTGACTTTAATTAATGAGTACATTAGAGGAATTATTTAATTCCCTCAACAGAGAAAGAGAGAGCAAGAGGGAGAGCGAGAGAGGTAGTTAGTAAGGGGAGAGAGGAGAAACCATGAAGCATAGCCACGGGAAGATGTTAGGGGGAGATACCCCTTTTTAATAAAACATTGCATGCATCTATAATCGCATCTGCGGAGTGGCATACAGTTGAGCAGAGGCATTTTTGGAATTTCCACACATGGAGATATTTTTAGCTAGGGTCCATATTTTTGGGGGCCTTTTATAAACACATTTCTGGCAATTCTACGTCATTTACATGACAGAAGACACTGACAAACTGAAATCAATAAAAAAAACTACCTGGTCTTGAATGCAAACAATAGCCCTGGCCAATGAAGAGACACAGATTGTACAATATTAGGAGGATATACAGTGCCTTTGGAAAGTTTTCAGACCCCTTGACTTTTTCCACATTTTGTTAAGTTACAGCCTTATTCTAAAATGGATTCAATAAAACAATGTCCTCGGTAATCTACACATAATACCCCATAATAACAAAGCGAAAACAGTTTATCAATTTGAGAAAACGTATAAAAAATAAAACAGAACTACCTTATTTACATAAGTATTCAGAACCTTTGCTATGAGACTCGAAATTGAGCTCAGGTGCATCCTGTTTCCATTGATCATCCTTGAGATGTTTCTACAACTTGATTGGACTCCACCTGTGGTAAATTAAATTGATTGGACATGATTTAGAATGGCACACACCTGTCTATATAAAAGGTCCCACAGTTGACAGTGCATGTCAGAGCAAAAACCAAGCCATGAGGTCGAAGGAATTGTCCATAGAGCTTCGAGACAGGATTGTGTCGAGGCACAGATCTGGGGAAGGGTACCAAAACATTTCTGCAGCATTGAAGGTCCCCAAGAACACAGTGACCTCCATCATTATTAAATGGAAGAAGTTTGAAACCACCAACTCTTCCTAGAGCTGGCCGCCTGGCCAAACTGACAAAGCTCTAGAGTTCCTCTGTTGAGATGGGAGTCTTCCAGAAGGACAACCATCTCTGCAGCAGTCCATCAATCAGGCCTTTATGGTCGAGTGGCCAGATGGAAGCCACTCCTCAGTAAAAGGCACATGACAGTCTGCTTGGAGTTTGCCAAAAGGCACCCAAAGACTCTCAAACCATGAGAAACAAGATTCTCTGGTCTGATGAAACCAAGATTGAACTCTTTAGCCTGAATGCCAAGTGTCACGTCTGGAGGAAACCTGGCACCATCCCTACGGTGAAGCATGGTGTGGGAATGTTTTTCAGCGGTAGGGACTAGGAGACTAGTCAGGATCAAGGGAAAGATAAACGGAGCAAAGTACAGAGAGATCCTTGATGAAAACCTGCTCCAGAGCGCTCCGGACCTAAGACTGGGGCGAAGGTTCACCTTCAACAGGACAACGACCCTAAGCACATAGCCAAGACAACGCAGGAGTGGCATTGGCACAAGTCTCTGAATGTCCTTGAGTGGCCAGCAAGAGCCCGGACTTGAACCCCATCGAACAGCTCTGGAGAGACCTGAAAATTGCTGTGCAGCGATGCTCCCCATCCAACCTGACAGGAATTGATAGAATCTGCAGAGAAGAACAGGAGAAACTCCCCAAATACAGGTGTGCCAAGCATGTAGTGTCATACCCAAGAAGACTCAAGGCTGTAATTGCTGCCAAAGCTGCTTCAAAGTACTGAGTAAAGAGTCTGAATACTTATGTAAATGTGATGTGTGCTAATTTATTACAAAAAAAATTCCCCAAAACCTGTTTTTGCTTTGTCATTATGGGGTAATGTGTGTAGATTGAGGGGGGGGGATCTTATACATTTTTGAATAAGGCTGTAATGTAACAACATTTGGGGAAAATCACGGGGTCTGAATACTTTCTGAAGGCACTTTATATATATTTATTATAGGCTAAAGGGCTATTAAATAACCTTTCCAGTGGCACTGAAGATGAAGACTATGCTACTCACCGGGGATAAGCTACTTTGAAAAACAGTGCTGTTTGCTCATAATTGGGAGTTGAGAAATATTGTTTTAGGTTCTACAAACAGATTAGGCATTTTCATTCCAAACTGTACGTTTGTCCCGTGATTGTCTTTTTAAATATGCGAAAGGCAAACTGACCGCCGCAACCAAGTTTACTAATACAATCCATAGATGTCAGTACAGGCAGCCATTACTAATGTACCCATGAGGTTAACAGTCAAATTGCCAGGGTTAGAGGTTCCAAACCCTTCTATGGTTGATATGTCTATGGCCACAAAGGAACAAGCGGTTCTATATTTGGCTCACGTGCTGCCCACATTGCAGCCTTACCGACTCTACACAGAATGTACAAAACATTTAAAACACCTGCTCTTCCATGATAGACTGACAAGATGAATCCAGGTGAAAGCTATGATCCCTTATTGATGCCTTGTTAAATCCACTTCAATCAGTGTAGATGAAGGGGAGACAAGGCTTAAAAATACTTCTTTAACCTGAGACAATTGAGACATGGATTGTGTATGTGTGCCATTCAGAGGTTCAATGGGCAAGACGTGCCTTTGAACAGGGTATGGTAGGTGCCAGGTGCACCTGTGTGTATCAAGAATGGTCCACCACCCAAAGGACACCCAGCCAACTTGCCACAACTGGGAAGCATTGGAGTCAACAAGAATTTTCTGGGGGGGGGGTGCAACTCAATATTAGGAAGGTGTTCCTAATGTTTGGTATACTCAGTGTATGTGCTTGTGATCAAACTTAATCCACAGCTATTTTTTATAAGCTATTGATCCTCTGTGGCTAAATGATACTCTCTGGTGTAGTATTTTGAATGATTTTATTTATGTCTGTTCAGACAGGAGTAACATTTTTGCCAAAATTATTTAGAGGGTGCTGCAGCACCCCTACTTCCCGCGGCGATTCTATGTAGTATAGTAACTTCTAGGGGGCCCTAGTATTCACAGTGTATGTGGGCCTTACATTGTGCTTTAAGAGGCAGTCTGAATTCTCACTAGTAATTCCCTCCTCTCCCAACATCTCTGGGGAAAAAAATAAGGAAAAAAGAAAGCAATTTTAGTACACACACAGCTTCTGGCATTTAACTTCCCCCGACCCAGTCTTTTCAGATCTTCATACCTCTTTCTCCCTCTCCCTCTCTTTCTTTCTCATCTATCTCTTCTCCATCTTCATCAGTCTCCTCCGCTGCTCTCCCTCCGCTCTCTCCTCTTTCCTGAAATCTTTTACTCCTCTCATCCCGTATTCTCTGCTTTTTGTCGTTCTTTATCTGTTCATCCTCCTGAAAAAGAGATTGGAGAATGTAAGCAGGACTAAATCAGGTGTAGTGAAGAAAACAGGTAACATGTTTATTTGTGTGTGTGTGTGTGTACCGTGGGTGTGTGTGTAGGCGTTAGAGAGCAGAGACAGCGGTAGAGCAGTAGACCAAAGTCCCTCTGAAGCATCTCACAAAACAACTCTGCCAGCAAGCCCACCTAGAGAGAGAGGTCCGTATAATAATTTATGTTGTATCATGACAACTAATCTACTCCAAAGCAGAGTAGTACAGTATATCTCAGTGTAACTCAGTGTGGTCTATGGGAGTACTTTACCTCAAAGGCCTCCTTGGTTGTGGAGGTGTGGGGCTCCAGGAGAGAGGAGAGGGGGACGGGGCAGAGGGATAGCCCAGGACGGGGCCTTGCAACCAGGCATGGAGCGGCAGGGAGAGGGGCCCCTTCCTCCTGATAGACAAAGAGACACAAACACGCACAAGGCAGCTTTAGAATGGCTGTGAGTTGTGACTTGCCTGATGACTCATATTGAATGTAATTCCACTGCTCTATCGATCGCCACATTCAGTCTGAGACTGCCATCCTAGAAGTCGTTTGCAGTGACGTCAAAGTGAGGGCCGCTGTACAAAACAAGTCATCAGAGACTGGATCGTCTCTAACCAATCAGAGTATCAAAGCCAATTACTATTTCCGAAACGCTGCTTTACCCACGTGTGTTCAAGCTCTGTCCCAACCCATCAGTTTTTGGGACCAATCAGAACGGTTTGAATCTGTTCGCATTCGAGAAGTCGTCGGGAAGGAGATCAAATCCAGACTATTCGTAGATTTGATCTGGGCGTGGCGTTTAGCCGGAGTGATGTGGATGGGTAGTCAGGCAAAGATGTGACTAATACAGGAAATGTATCGAACTCTCACCTCACACACACACCATGGCCACACACTCACCTCCTGAGTCCTGAGTGTGCTCCAGTCGTCTTCTGTAGGTACGATCCTCCAGACATCAGGTAACAAAAACACCACTGTCTCCAGCTTCCCCTCACAAACATAGCTCAGCTCAGCCATCTTATACCTGAGAGAGAGGGAGTTGTTCATCCCATTGTAAATGGAGTGCCACAACAGTGTTGAAAAGGGGAAAACAAAACAAGCATTTGATTGGCTGGTTTACTACCTGGCTGTGTGAGAGTCAAAAGAGTGTGAGCATAAAGATGTGCTTGTGTGATCATGAACATGCAAGTGTGTATACTGACCACTGGGAGCAGCCACTGAGGTCCAGTCCACTCTGTTCCCTCACACAGCGCAGGGCTGTCCTCAGCAGTGCCCGAGGGTCCTTAAGCGGACTGGGACCGCCGCCATCTGTCTCAAGACACCACGGACCCCCCAGGGCCCGAAACTCACCCCCTACCTCCCCCAACAGGAACTGACAGAGGGGAGAGAGATCATGTACAGTTGAAGTCGTAAGTTTACATACACCTTAGCCAAAGACATTTAAACTCAGTTTTTCACAATTCCTGACATTGAATCCAAGTAAAAATTCCCTGTTTTAGGTCATTTAGGATCACCACATTATTTTAAGAATGTCAAATGTCAGAATAATAGTTGAGAGAATGATATATTTCAGCTTTTATTTCTTTCATCACATTCCCAGTGGGTCAGAAGTTTACATACACTCAATTAGTATTTGGTAGAATTGCCTTTAAATTGTTTAACTGGTCAAGAACGTGTCAGGTAGCCTTCCACAAGCTTCCCACAATAAGTTGGTGTGAATTTTTGGCCCATCCTCCTGAACAGAGCTGGTGTAACAGTCAGGTTTGTAGGCCTCCTTGCTTACACACTTTTTCAGTTCTGCCCACACATTTTCTATGGATTGAGGTCAGGGCTTTGTGATGGCCACTCCAATACCTTGACTTTATTGTCCTTAAGCCATTTTTGCCACAACTTGGAAGTATGCTTAGGGTCATTGTCCATTTGGAAGACGCATTTGCGACCAAGCTTAACTTCCTGACTGATGTCTTGAGATGTTGCTTCAATATATCCACATAATTTCATTCCTCATGATGTCATTCTATTTGTGAAGTGCACAAGTCCCTCCTGAGCAAAGCACCCCACAACATGATGCTGCCACCCCGTGCTTCACGGTTGGGATGGTGTTCTTCAGCTTGCAAGCCTCCCCCTTTTTCCTCCAAACATAACGATGGTCATTATGGCCAAACAGTTCTATTTTTGTTTCATCAGACCAGAGGACATTTCTCCAAAAAGTACAATCTTTGTCCCCATGTGCAGTTACAAACTGTAGTCTGGCTTTTTTTAATGGTGGCTTCTTCCTTGCTGAGCGGCGTTTCAGGTTATGTCGATATAGGACTCATTTTACTATGGATATAGATACTTTTGTACCTGTTTCCTCCAGCATCTTCACAAGGTCCTTTGCTGTTGTTCTGGGATTGATTTGCACTTTTCGCACCAAAGTACGTTCATCTCTTAGGAGACAGAACACGGCTCCTTCCTGAGCGGTATGACGGCTGCGGTGGTCCCATGGTGTTATTACTTGCGTACTATTGTTTGTACAGATGAATTGGTACCTCAGGCGTTTGGAAATTGCTCCTGAGGATGAACCAGACTTGTGGAGGAATACAATTTTTTCCCCTGAGGTCTTAGCTGATTTCTTTTGATTTTGCCATGATGTCAAGCAAAGAGGCACTGAGTTGAAGGTAGGCCTTGAAATACATCCACAGGTACACCTCCAATTGACTCAAATTATGTCAATTGCCTATCAGCAGCTTCTAAAGCCATTCATTTTCTGGAATTTTCCAAGCTGTTTAAAGGCACAGTCAACTTAGTGTATGTACACTTCTGACCCACTGGAATTGTGATACAGTGAATTAATCTGTCTGTAAACAATTGTTGGAAAAATAACTTGTGTCATGCACAAAGTAGATGTCCTAACTGACTTGCCAAAACTCTAGTTTGTTAACAAGAAATGTGTGGAGTGGTTGAAAAACGAGTTTTAATGACTCCAACCTAAGTGTATGTAAACTTCCGACTTCAACTGCACTTAGTATGTAATTATGATTTGACCAAAGTTGGTGTATAGTGGGCTGTACCCAGTCACAAAGTAACCGTCCTCACCTTGATGAGAGAGGCAGGGTGCACAGCACCTTCCTGCTGTTCTTTCCGGTCCTGCAGCCCACAGCACTGTCTGTACAGCGCCTCTGAACTGGCCATGGACAACAGCAGCACCTGTGTGACACACACACCATTTAGGGGTTCCCGAGTGGCGCAGCGGTCTTAAGCATTGCATCTCAGTGCTAGAGGCGAACCAGTGCTAGTGGTTCGAAACCAGGCTGTATCACAACCGGCTGTGATGGAGACCCATAGGGCGGCGCACAATTGGCCCAGCGTCACCTGGGTTACGGTTTGGCCGCTGTAGGCCGTCATTGTAAATAAGAATTTGTTCTTAACTGACTTGCCTAGTTAAATAAAGGTTACATTAAAAAATATATATACACTACCCGTCAAATGTTATAGAACACCTACTCATTCAAGGGTTTCTTTATTTTTACTATTTTCTACATTGTAGAATAATAGTGAAGACATCAAAACTATGAATTAACACATATGGAATCATGTAGTAACCAAAAATATTGTTAAACAATTCAACATATATTTTATATTTGAGATCCTTCAAATAGCCACCCTTTGCCTTGATGACAGCTTTGCACTCTTGGCATTCTCTCAACCAGCTTCACTTGGAATGCTTTTCCAACAGTCTTGAAGGAGTTCCCATATATGCTGAGCACTTGTTGGCTGCTTTTCCTTCATTGACTCTGCGGTCCAACTCAAATCCCAAACCATCTCAATTTGGTTGAGGTCATCTAATGCAGCACTCCATCACTCTCGTTCTTGGTAAAATAGCCCTTACACAGCCTGGAGGTGTTGGGTCATTGTCCTGTTGAAAAACAAATGATAATGGGACTAAGCCCAAAACCAGGTGGGATGGCATATCACTGCAGAATACTGTGGTAGCCATGCTGGTTAAGTGTGCCTTGAATTATAAATAAATCAGACAGTGTCACCAGCAAAGTACCCCCACACAAAACACCTCCTCCTTCCTCCTCCATGCTTTATGGTGGGAAATACACATGTGGAGAACATCCTTTCACCAATACCGCGTCTCACAAAGACACGGCGGTTGGAACCAAAAATCTTCAATGTGGACTCCAGATCAAAGGACAAATTCCCACCGGTCTAATGTCCATTGCTCGTGTTTCTTGGCCGAAGCAAGTCTCTTCTTCTTATTGGTGTCCTTTAGTAGTGGTTTCTTTGCAGCATTTTGACCATGAAGGCCTGATTCACACAGTCTCCTCTAAACAGTTGATGTTGAGATGTGTCTGTTACTTGAACTCTGTGAAGCATTTATTTGGGCTGCAATTTCTGAGGCTGTTAACTTTAATGAACTTATTCTCTGCAGCAGATGTAACTCTGGGTCTTCCTTTCCTGTGGCGGTCCCCATTAGAGCCAGTTTCATCATAACGCTTGATGGTTTTTGCAACTGCACCTTAAGAAACTTTCAAAGTTCTTTACATTTTCAGTATTGACTTACCTTCATGTCTTAAAGTAATGATGGAATGTCATTTCTCTTTGCTTATTTGAGCTGTTCTTGCCATCTTGAAAGACTTGGTCTTTTACCAAATAGGGCTATCTTCTGTATACCCCCCCTTTTGGGTTACTACATGATTCCATATGTGTTATTTCATAGTTTTGATGTCTTCACTATTATTCTACAATGTAGAAAATAGTAAAAATAAAGAAAAACCCTTGAATGAGTAGGTGTTCTATAACATTTGACGGGTAGTGTATATAATAAAATCCAGTGGGCAAACAAGACACACAGGTGGTGAATGGGAAGGTGAGAGTCAGTGTTTGTTTGGTGTGCTTTACCTTTACAGTGCACTCTGCACCCTCTCTCTCAGTGTGTGTGTGTTGGTCAGCCTCGACGGGGCCTATGTGGTAAAGGCAGGGCTGTGGGAGGGGGAAGGGGAGGGGCTGGGAGGGAGGAAAGCTGTCAATCCAACTGATTGACAGGTGGCAGACGGATGGGGGGAGAGGGAGATGGGGGTAGCGACGCTGTAGCTCTAGACTGTCACAGGACACACTGGGGGGAGACGGCAGGGAGACAAAGGGGTGGAGATTAATCGATTACAAAAGTTAGATTCTTTGATTGACTGATTGCATAAATGAATAAATGACAAGTGGACTCACCAATCCCTGGGGAAGCAAGAGAAGAGGGCGGGACTCTGAACTGGGGTAGGGGAGGTCTTTTTGGGGTGAGCTCCCTTATCCTCCTCCTCCTTCCACCTCCTCCTCTTCTGGTCACAACCCCTCACTCCACTGTCCTCCCTGACACACACAAAATAATATTGCAGACAATAGATTTTCCCTGGGGTGAACAAAGAGACAGAACACACACAGACACACTCACCGGCGGTCTCCTCGTCTCCCTGCCTCAGCAGGTCTCTTCCTGATGCCTCTGCCCCAGCCCTCAAACTGACCCCCCCATGATGGAGTCTGCAGCAACCCCGCTGAAAGTGAGAGAAGAAATAAAAAAATAAAAAAACTCTATGCCCTATAGAGTTCACGTCTTCTGTGGCTGTATATGGCCTTTCTGTGACCCTAGGATCTAGGTGGATCAAAAAGGACCTAGGTGGATCAAAATGGACCTAGGTGGATCAAAATAGACATAGGTGGATCAAAATGGACATAGGTGGATCAAAATGGACATAGGTGGATCAAAATGGACCAAGGTGGCAAAAGTAATGCACTATATGGAGAGAAGGGTGTGATTTGGGACAGGTTCACTCACGCTTGGCCACAGTGTGAAGGATGCTGGGGATGAGAGGAGGGATCTTGGGAGATTTGAGGAGAGGCTGTGGCTTGCTACCCAGAATGCCCGGTTTCTGTGCGTGTGCAGGCATCATGGAGGGCAGGAGAGGACGAGGAAACTTTGCCGTCTGAGAAGAGATGGAAGAAGAGGATAGAGTATACCTTTTCCTTATCCCTATTCAACCCTCTTGTCTGATACACTATTGGTTAACATAACAACAAATCAACCACTCAGATAAAATTCTACAAAATCACTGTCTGGTCCTTCTACAGTAATCTACATTACCTACAGATACTCTACCTGTGTGTCTTTGGTCAGGCTCTGTACTCTACCTGTGTGTGTTCTGTGAGGGTCTGTACTCTCTGGGCGCTCCAGCTGTGTGATTGAGACAGATCCAGGACAGCCTTTACCAGCACCCTCTCCCCCAGTGCCGGAACTCTCCCCTTCACCACACTGAGAGTTAACACAGTACACACAGTGTTTACCACCAGTTGAATGACCTCATAGAATTGAATAATTTAGTAAATGAAGACTGATATTTTAGCTATATTGCTTACACCTATCAAAGCTTCTCAAATCGACATATGTGCATAATAGGGGGTTAGGGGTCCATTTGAGATTGGGGCATAACTACTGGAACTTAGTATTAGTCCTTTGTACCTCTTCTGAAAACGCACTTCCTGGTCCACCATCCCATAATGCTCCTGGAGCTGGGTCACGACCCCAGTGAAGACGCGTTGCTTCATCTGAGAGCGAACACAAACACATCATTATAGACGCATTACACACACACACACACACACACACACACACACACACACACACACACACACACACACACACACACAGTTTGTCTTACTTGGCTATCCATGTATCTGCTCAGTATCACTCCTTAGCTGGATCGGTCTGGACCTACTTCTTTCTGGAACAGACCTGACACACGACCATAGAAATATAATTATTCTAGTTATGTTTCACTATATTGGATCACTCCAATATATTGGTATCACTGTGGTGGAGGGATACATCCGAGGTGATGATTTACAGATTTACTTCCGTGTACACCTGTGTCACGGCTGGGGTCCGCCCCTATATATAGACACGTTCTCTTTCATTTTCTCGGCAGACGTCCATATGGTTTGAGGTACAAACTTTCTCTAGTTCGCTTGGTAAGTCACTGGTAAGTGTAATATCTTGCGTGGAAGTATACTCACTGGCTGTTTGCAGCCTGGAGCAGTTGGCCACATGGCCAGCCCCTCGAGTGCTCCACCTGCTGCGCGTGGTTGATCTGTATCTTCCGCCCGTGGTTTGTCATACTTGTGTTTCGTTAGCGTTACACTACGACTCCGTGTGCATCCATTAGTATGGTGGCTCGTTGCCACAAACTGTAATTTACCTTACACAACTTGCCCACTAGCTTGTTCAATGTGTGTGTTGTGAATTGGTTCTCTGCTAATTATCCTGCAAGGTTTTTTCTTGTTCTTTCCCCTGCAGAAGGTAAGAGTATTGTGGTGGGCTTCCACTACGTTGAGACATTAACTTTGAAGTTCCTTAACGAAGTTACTCCATGATATAGTGCTGTTTTTACTGCTTGGATAATAAAAGGTAATATTGCAGTAAAAATTTAAACTAACATACAAATCAAATCCATTACCTGGTTGCTGTTTTTTTGTCTGCCTGTTTTTCAAATATATGGGTCTTCCCCGGTTTTTGCGGAGGTACTGGGTAATTTATCCCTCTCCGGGTTCCTATTCCTCTAAGCGGGTCACTATATAAGCCCTCCCAGGGCGTCGGACTCCTGCTCTGTTGGCTTGGCTGAGCTTATGGCTTCCCTTTGACAGATGTGATGGTGGCTTCCCCCCTGGGGATCTGCATACCTCGTATATGCACTGCCTGCGTTTGAGCCACACGGAGAGGGCGGTGGAACGCCCTACTGGATCCCTGTTTTGTGTGGTGTTCTCAGAACACCTGCTCCTGACGTGATTGGAGGCCATGCGCGAGTGGGTCGGCCAACCTCGGGCTAAGGCTGGGAACAAGCTCCCTCCCTCAGGAGTGGTGCGCAGCGAGCTGTTAATCCCTCTACTGGGCCCAGTACCCCTCCCAGGAAGCGTGGCCGAAGCCACCTCAGGCCTCTCGACTGGGCCCTTCTGCTGCCAGTCCTGGACGGGGGCATGAGTCAGACCGCTGAGACCACCTTGAACGGAAGGTGCATGCCCTGCATCAGGAGGTTGATAGGTTCGATGGCGACGACAGCTGTTCCCTGTTGGCCAGTGATAGGCTGTTCCTGGGGGACGATGCTAGCGCTGTTCACCACCGTGAGCAGGGCTACCAGGCCATCAGAAGCTGGCAACGGGGCTTCATCGCCCCCCAGAAGCTCGAGAGGCTATGAGGAGCCTACTCACTCGGGTAGCCACTGCACTGGACATCAAACTGGTGGACAGTGAGGACTCTCCATCTGTCCCCATCTCTGCTGAGTTCCGCGAGGCCTTGCATGAGAGCTGGGCCTCTGCCTGGGGGCGCTTCCGACTCACAGCAAAGACTAGACCATGGAGATATGTTGCGGACGTGGAGTCACTCGGCCTCCGGAAGTACCCGACTATGGACAACATGATAGCTGCCATGGTCCTCCTGGACCAAGAGATTATAGGGTGGAAACCGCGACTGAAGCCGGAACCCCCACCCAGAGTCTTTGATGCAGACTTGAAAGCCACATATGGGTCCCTCTGCTCTCTTGGCCACCTTACCAATACGGCCATGCTGCTGCAGGCCTACCTGCAGACTCTGTTGCCCTAACTGCAGGAGGGCACAGAGGAGCTCCTCCGGGAAGCGATGGAGATGTCTCGCCTGCTCTCCCTGCTCCAGAGGGATGTGGCCCGCGCCAACGGATGGGCCATGGTGCAGGTGGTTACCTCCCGGCACCATCTCTGGCTGGCCCAATCCCGTTTGCCAGTCAACCGGTTCATGCTACCTCCTCAGGCCCCGGGTCCAAGGCAGACATACCCTCGCCACCCACCTGCACCCGAACGACAGTGGGGTCCCTCTCCTGCCCCATCGCCTCTTGCTAAGGGACGACAGCGGGGAGGGGCACAGCGTGCGATGAAGCAACAGCCTGTTTTTCCCATACAGGTTATCCCCGTTTTTTTTTTTTCAGAGGTACTGGGTAATTTATGCCTCACCGGGTTCCTATTCCTCCAAGTAGGTCACGAAATAAGCTCTTCCAGGGCGTCGGACCCCTGCTTCATGGCCTTGTTGGTTTGGCTGAGTTTATGGCTTCTCTTTGTGACAGGTGTGATGGTGTCAACCGCCACCGCCATAGGGACGTGACTGGGAGACCCAGGCACTCGGGGCACCAGAGGAGAGGCAGTCCCCGGCAGAACCCATAACACACCCTTCCCCGGCCACTTCTCCCGGTCTCAAAGGGCAAAGTGGGGTACCCACAATGCGAGGGGTACCGACTCCAATTTCGGTGGCAGAACCCCTGAAGAAAACCCTGCGGCTGGAGATCTCCTCACTCCTGGACAAGGGTGCCATCCGCAGGAACGAGACATCAGAAAGGCTAGGTGGGTTCTACTGGTCCCAAAAAGATAGAGGGTTTCGACCGATTCTGGACCTCTGCAACCTCAATGGGTACTTGAAGGTACTGAGGTTCCACGTGCTGTCCTCAGCCCACGTGTTGCAGGCCGTGTCCAGGGACCTGAGGGATGCGTACTTCCATGTTCCTGTTCACCCACCTCATTTGCAGTACCTCCGATTTGCTTTCGAAGGTACGGCTTACGAATTCAGGGTTCTTCCCGTCAGCATCTCCTTGGCACCCTGCACTTTCACAAAGTGCATGGATGCGGTCCTGGCACCTCTCACGTCCCAAGGATTGTTGATCCTCAATTACCTGGACGATTGGCTGATTTGTACCCTGACCAGGACCCAGGTCCTGTCACAGAGAGATGCTCCTGACCCACATCGTCGGGCTGGGCATTACTGTAAATGACAAGAAGAGTCATCTGATGCCCACTCAAAAGTGTGGCTGAACTGGACTCAGTCCTCATGAGAGCACGCCTGCTCACCAGAAGGGTTCAGGCGATCTAATCTTGCCTAGACTAATTTCGGCAGGGGTGGGTGGGTTGGTATCCGCCCTGACCTGCTAACGCCTGTTGGGCTTGCTGACAGCGGCCACGTTGCTGATTCCCCTGGGCCTGCTCCATCTCCGGCCTCTTCAGCGGTGGTTCAACTCCCACCAGCTGCACCCGAAGCGCCACCGCCAGCTGCGGGTGACCTCACAGTGCCTCAGGGGATTGTTGAGGTGGAGCTGTCACTACTTTCACTCAGGTGGGGTGGAGATGCTGAGGATGTGCCGCCAGAAGCTGGTCAGGACAGACGCCTCCCAGATCGTCTGGAGGGGGGGCAGGTCGGCCAGCGGCTGTTGGCTACCCTCTTGGAGCGGCAGGCACATCAATACACTAGAGTTCTGAGCTGTACTGCTGGTTCTGCGTTTTTTCCTTCCACATCTGAAGGGAAGACATGTTCTGGTGAGAATGGACAACACCACAGGATGGCCTGAAGTCCCACCGCCTCCATCTTATGGCATGAGAGCTCCTTCTCTGGGCTCAGGGAAGTCTAGTGTCTCTCTCACGTGCCTGCCATCCTGAATGTGGCAGCGAATTAGCTCTCGAGGGAGGGCCCGCCACCTAGGTACTGGAGCCTACATCCCCAGGTCGTGCAGCACCTGTGGGTCAAGTTCGGTAGCGCGCAGGTGGACCTGTTTGCCTCCCTGAGCAATGCACACTGCCCCCTGTGGTACTCCATGTCGGAGTACCACAGGGCTTGGATGTCTGGCTCACGATTGGCCAGGGCTGGAGCTTTTCGCATTCCCCCTTTTTCCCCTGATCCAGGCTGTGCCTGACAGGACCAGGATGGCGGAGCATCGTCTGCTGCTGGTGGCCCCATACTGGCCCAGACAACCCTGGTTCAGCCTTCTCCTGTCCCTGTTGTCTGGGACACCTTGGCAACTGCGGCATACCAGTTGCGCTGGCGGTTGTTCTGCTCTTGGTGCACTGGTATTGAGGTTGTGCCCGAGTCATGCGGGGTGCAGTATGTCCTCCAATACCTACAGTCTCGCTTGGATGAGGGCATAGCAGCCTCTACACAGAGGGTATTTGGCCACTATATCTGCTTGCCATGTGGGGTGGATGGACAGGTTGGTGGGGCGCTATCCCTTGTTCTCCAGGTTTATGAAGGGGGTTTGTCGCCTGCGTCCCACTAGGACCCGCTCAATGGCGAGCTAGGATCTGGATGTGATCTTGGCAGCTTGGCAAAGCCGCCTTTCGAACCGTTGGAGTCTGCCTCCCTGAAACACCTCTCTATGAAGGTGGTTTTCTTAGTAGCAATTACTTCCATGAAGAGGGTGGGTGAGCTCCATGCTTTTTCGGTAAGTTCTGAGTGCTACTGGATGGAACCCGGTGGGAGGATTATATCCCTCCGTCCCAACCCTTCATTCCTCCCGAAGGTTCTGCTTATGACCTCCCGGCAGTGGCAGGGGAGTCTGGGCCTCCCTCCGGCATGCTGTGCCCTATGCGGACACTGGCTGCCTATGTGGAGCAGACACGGTCAGTGAGATCAACAGACCAGCTCTTTGTCATACCGCCTGGCTGGGAGGCCAGTGCTGGGATCTGTGGTGGCACATTAAACACGAGGTGTGGCTGCGTCCTGGGCTCTACTGAGATGAGTGCCCCTCACTGATATCTGTGCTGTGGCCAGCTGGGCTTCCTCTTGCGCCTTTACTAGGTACTATCAGGTAAATGTGGCACCTCCCTCTGCGGTTGGTTCAGCGGTCCTGGGCGTCGCCTCCCCTTCCGGGGACTGTGCCGGGACCCCTCTTCCACAATGACGACCCCTGCGTCTCGGTCCCACGCTGGGCCAGGTCCCTCTAGCACCGATTAATCTGGTACGGGTATACCAATATATTGGAGTGATCCAATATAGTGAAACATAAAAGGTTACATATGTAACCACGGTTATGTGAGCTATACGGATCACTCCAATCCTCTACGGTGCTAGAGGCGCCTCAAAAATGATGTAGAGAACGTGTGTCGCGGCCATGGGGTCTATATATAGGGGCGGACCCCAGCCGTGACACAGGTGTACACGGGAGTCAATCAGTAAATCCTCACCTCGGATGTATCCCTCCGAGGTGGAGTGATACCAATATATTGGAGTGATCCATACAGCTCACATAACCGTGGTTACATACGTAATCTTTGTTCTTTTTGCACATGACAACCACTCAATTAGCCCACTTCTGATTCTCCCCGTCTCTGTGAAGTTCACTTTCCCTATAACCACTGGGTCACTAGTTCAAATTTCACTTGAGCTGTTCCCCCTCAATCACTACATTGAGATAACAAATCTACAGCATGCATGTAGTATCTGCCTACCTATCCATGCTCACGAATATTTCATGTTGCTGAGATTAAGCAAAAGCCCATAAATGGCCAGACTTATTGCTTGGTTGGCAGGAAAGCTGCAAGAGGGTCTTTAGCCCAGGAATGGTAGAGGGTCGTCAGACCTTTTATGGTGTGAAGTACATACTAAAGCAAAAAAAAAAGACTCCTCTTATAATCAACTGGACCCAATGTTCAGATCAATAGAAATATTAAAAATAATAATTATATTGAACCCCGATGGTTGACGCCATGGTGAATAACCTAGCTAGTTAGCTAGCTAGCTAAAACTCATGGCAAATACTTTACGCTGTAAGATCTGTGCATCGTTGATTGGAGCATAAGAACCTGGGCTAACTAGCTAGCTAACTGACTAGATGAATGAACACATTCATCTAACGTTGATGATCCTGGCTACTACAAAAAAATGTTAGCTAGCTACAGTACTGGTAGCTAGAATTGAGATTATTTTTAACTACCACCACCAAACGGTCACTTTGGACACAGCGATCTAGCTTTTGTAATTATGAATTCGATTTCGAAAAAATAGCAAATTAGGTAGCTAGCTAGCAACAGTACTCACTCTGACACAAACTCTCCTTGCAATCCTTCTCTGGCAAAACGTTAGTGCTTTTTATGTTTTGAAGTGGAGCAGTCGCTACATGGGGTGTAATAATTACGCAGATTATGTTGCAAAAAGTTTCATAAACGGAAGAAAACGTAACGAAACGGGGAGGCACCTACGGCTAATGATTAGAACACTGATGTGCGGAGCCAGAGAGGAAGAGGCGAAGCAAGGGACAACCGGGACACAAATCTATATTCTCCAGCAGGTGGCGTTGTTTCGTTTCTTTCGCTCACCAAGTGATGCATTTTTGTATGGAGGTCAATGAGAGAGTGCCGAAATTGGTCAACAAAAAATGTAATGGCTTATTTGCTACGTGTGGCTTATTTAATTGAATATAAGTTTCGTAATGCTTAGGTTGTTACGAGTGTACTGATATAAGTAGGACACGTGAAATCCCGGCAATTTTGAGAAAAATACTTAAATCATTGGAAAAATACTTTATATCTGCCCTCTCATTGGCTAGAATGGTCCCACCTGATCTTGCCTCCTCCCGACTGCCTTCCATCTTTGAATACATTTATTTTCAACATGCGAGCGGCCAGTTGACTATCTGGCCAATAAAATTGATAATCTGTGGTTGACTACATTAAAATGGTGGAAGCCCTCAATGGCGCTGCCCATGCTAAAACGGCATTTTGGGCCATAGAGGCCTCTATCATCAAATATTTGTTATAACTAACCCATTGTTCCACCTGTGCTATTATTGGGTTTGTTTGACAGTGCAGGCCATTGCCTACTGACGGATCTACAAATAACCTTGCATCATAAATAACTACACATTATTATGTGTAGGTCAGTCAGTAATAATTTACCCATGATACATTACGGTTTTGATCCTCTCGAACACGGCCCTCTCCTCTATGAACATTTTCTTCGCGTCACTGTGTTCACGTGATGAATGACGTATACTTCAAGCGAAGTACACATGTGTGGGAGCACCAGGCACCAATTTTGACTTTGTGGGTGTGATAACTAGTGGAACTAGTCAAGCACCAGAGACAAGAGATGGCTACCGACAGGCTGCAGTTCCATGAAATGGGTTTAGATTATCTTCTCTCCGGTGAAAATATGAGGATAAATGAAGTGTTAAATCGCATGTGATATCAAACGGTTACAGAACCATACATCAGTAAACACTGAAAGCAGCTAGGATCTCTAACCTAGCTAGCCAACTTGTGAACGTGTTTACTTTGCCTGTCAATCGGCCCGAATTTCAAATAATTTACATATTCAAGAGTAAATGGAATTAACCAAGTTATGCATAGTATGTAGCTAGCTAGATGTTATTTAACCCTCTTGTTGTGTTCCGGTCGAATTGGATCTATTTACAAGTTTTCTCTCTGAAAATGTTGTTCATTTAATCAGATTGTTATAAAGTTTCATGACTTTGTCCACACAGGGCATCTGAACACACAAAATACATTTAGACGATTTTCATTAAATTTGAGGTGTTTTATTTAACTTTTGTACACCTGTGGTGTTCCCGGTCAAAAATGACTGGTCATTAGAAATTAATGGGTGAGACTACAATTAGTGTATAAAATTGAGTGCAGGCACATGCCCATTCATTCATCAGATGGACACTTCCTCTCCCAGACCCCACATGCGTGTACACACCTCACTCCCCTTCTTTTCTTCCATGGCAACCCCCACGGGAATCTTTCCCCCACAGGAACCGCACACCTGTTGGCATTTTCACAAACAATTGCAACATTGTTTCAATAATATATAGACATTTTCTCACAGCTCTGGTATATAAAGCTTTTTTGAGGCCTTGCTCACAATTAATTCTGTGGCAGCACAATTACCAAACGATATACTGTATGTGAGGCTATTGATCATATCTTTGATCATGACACTGGAGAGGAGAGTCCTTGTTAAACTTGGACACAAAGTAGTCTGTGATAAATAGCACAATATGTTTTATCTGAATATTTGTTATAGTAAAAATAATCCATACATTATGCTTTTTTTACTCAAAAACGAGTTGTATGAGCTCAGGTCAATGAGGCCTACAGGACATAAATAGCAAATAGAAGTTCAAAACTTGTAATGTTCACAAGAACTTAAACAACTTCTTTGTGATAGGGGGCAGCATTTTCACTTTTGGATGAATAGCGTGCCCAGAGTGAACTGCCTCCTACTCTGTCCCAGATGCTAATATATGCATATTATTATTACTATTGGATAGAAAACACTCTGAAGTTTCTAAAACTGTTTGAATGATGTCTGTGAGTATAACAGAACTCATATGGCAGGCAAAAACCTGAGAAAAAATCCAAACAGGAAGTGAGAATTCTGAGGCTGGTCGATGTTCAACTCATTGCCTATTCAAATCCCTGTAAGATATGGATCTGTTTGCACTTCCTACGCCTTCCACCACTAGATGTCAACAGTCTGTAGAACGTTGAATGAAGCCTCTACTGTGATGTGGGACCGGATGGGAGGTATTTCAGTCAGTGGTCTGGCAGAGTTCCAGTTCTTGGTCACGCGCATTCCAAATGATATCGCCTTGCGTTCCATTATTTCTGTAGACACAAAGGAATGCTCCGATTGGAACGTTATTGGATATATATGATAACAACATCCTAAAGATTGATTCTCTACTTCGTTTGACCAGTTTATTCAACCTGTAATATAACTTTTTGAAGTTTTCGTCCGAGTTCGCCTGCATCTGCGCGAGCGTTTGGACATGTGTACTAAACGTGCTAGCTACTTGGAGATAAGTAATGGACATTATCGAACAAAACAACGATTTATTGTGTAACTAGGATTCCTGGGAGTGCATTCTGATGAAGATCATCAAAGGTAAGGGAATATTTATGATGTAATTTCGTATTTCTGTTGACTCCAACATGGCGGAGAAATGTTGTTATATCTGAGCGCCGTCTCAGATTATTGCATGGTGTGCTTTTTCCGTAAAGTTTTTTTGAAATCTGACACAGCAGTTGCATTAAGAACAAGTGTATCTTTAATTCTATGTAAAACATGTATCTTTCATCAAAGTTTATGATGAGTATTTCTGTTATTTGACGTGGTTCTCTGCAATTTCTATGGATATTTTGGAGGCATTTCTGAACATGGCGCCAATGTAAACCGACATTTGTGGATATAAATATGCACATTATCGAACAAAACATACATGTATTGTGTAACATGATGTCCTATGAGTGTCATCTGATGAAGATCATCAAAGGTTAGTGATTCATTTTATCTCTATTTCTGCTTTTTGTGACTCCTATCTTTGGCTGGGAAAATGGCTGTGTTTTTCTGTGGCTATGTACTGACCTAACATAATCGTTTGGTGTGCTTTCGACGAAAAGCCTATTTGAAATCAGACATGTTGGCTGGATTCATAACATGTGTAGCTTTAATTTGGTATCTTTAATGTGTGATTTAATGAAAGTTTGATTTTTATAGTATTCTATTTGAATTTGGCGCGCTGCATTATAATATTATTATACTTGTATGTTTGAGGAATTTTAATTATGAGATTTCTGTTGTTTTGAATTTGGCGCCCTGCAATTTCACTGGCTGTTGGTTAGGTGGGACGCTAGCGTCCCACATATCCCAGAGAAGTTTTAAGTTGATAAAAAGATCTAACACAACATTAGGTAATAATATATGTATTATTATGGATTTAAAATTCCGCTATAATGGGGAGGTCATTTTGGACCGGGAACACAGCATGAATTTACATGAAACAAACGCAAACGAAGGGTTAAACAATCACCTCTGCTACAGGAAATTCAAGAAGTTGTCATGGAGAAAGCACAGTCCTTCAGAAATAAACAAACGAGATGCTCAGGCTTTTGTGCTTATTTAATTTCCTAATTAGTTAACTAGCTAGCTAAGACACAGCTAAACAGCCAGCTGGAGTAAAATCTAACTGATAGAACAGCCAGCTGGAGTAAAATCTAACAGAACGGCAAGCTGGAGTAAAATCTAACTGACAGAACGGCCAGCTGGAGTAAAATCTAACTGACAGAACAGCCAGCTGGAGTAAAATCTAAATGACAGAACAGCCAGCTGGAGTAAATTTTACTCTGACCAGAAATGGCCAGCTGGAGTAAAATTTAACTGACAGAAGGCCAGCTTGGAGTAAAATTCTAAATGACAGAAAGCCAGCTGGAGTAAATCTAAATGACAGAAAAGCCAGCTGGAGTAAAATCTAATGACAGAACGCCAGCTGGAGTAAAATCTAACTGACAGAACGGCCAGCTGGAGTAAATTCTAACTGACAGAACAGCCAGCTGAGAGTAAAATTCTAAATGACAGAACAGCCAGCTGGAGTAAAATCTTACTGACGAAAAGCCAGCTGGAGTAATAATCTAACTGACAGACAGCCAGCTGGAGTAAAATATACTGACAGAACAGCCAGTTGGAGTAAAATCTAACTGACAGAACAGCCAGCTGGAGTAAAATCTAAATGAACAGAACAGCCACTGTAGTAAAATCTAACTGACAGAACAGCCAGCTGGAGTAAAATCTAAATGACAGAAAAGCCAGTGGAGTAAAATCTAACGACAGACCGCAGCTGGAGTAAAATCTAACTGCAAACGCCAGCTGGAGTAAATCTAACTGACAGAAACAGCCAGCTGGAGTAAAATCTAACTGACAGAACAGCCAGCTGGAGTAAAATCTAAATGACAGAAAGCCAGCTGGAGTAAAAATCTAATGACAGAAAAGCCAGCTGGAGTAAAATCTAACTGACAGACAGAAACGGCCAGCTGGAGTAAAATCTAACTGACAGAACAGCCAGCTGGAGTAAAATCTAACTGACAGAACAGCCAGCTGGAGTAAAATATAAATGACAGAAAAGCCAGCTGGAGTAAAATATAAATGACAGAAAAGCCAGCTGGAGTAAAATATAAATGACAGAAAAGCCACCTGGAGTAAAATCTAACTGACAGAACAGCCAGCTGGAGTAAAATCTTGAACCTTGCATGTGAAAGCGTTTATCCTGGTTCCTACCAAGGAGGTGGGGCAGCAGGTACAGGCCATGATCCGCCAGCTGACTGCCTACTGTGCCAGGGAAGTCCTCAACTCTACACTAATGCAGGGGTGTAGTCATTAGTGCATACCATAGCAAACAGTTGCAAAACGCTAAAAACAGAAAACATTTTGCAACGAAAACAAGAGTTTCTATTGGACAAATTATGTATGGTCCCTCCCCGTTTTGTTCCATTTGCTTCATAGTTAATACACCCCAGGTGACGGTACAATGACCCTTCACCTCTGACCTCACCCCTGACCCCCACAGAGTTAAGGAGTAAGGAGTCTCCAGAGGAATCGACTTCCAGAATGTCTCCAACGTCATCAACTTTGACTTCCCCACCACCGTTGAGTCCTACATCCACTGCGTCGGACGGTAAGTGTCACCACAACAGAATACAACTTTATTGTTCACTTAGAGATGGAAACAAGCTGCAACTCTGAAATAACACACGAAGGTTACGTCTCAAATCGCACCCTATTCCTCCTGTAGTGCACTACATTTGAGCAGAGCTCTATAAGAGGGTGGATAAAGCTCATCAATTACCTTACCTTACCTTTGTCTGTACACTATTCCTTGAATCTATGCAATCGAGCCCAGAAACCTGCTCCTTTTACTCGTGCTAGACGGCCAGTTCGTATAGCATTTAGCCGTACCCTTATCCTACTTCTCCTCTGTTCCTCTGGTGATGTAGAGGTTAATCCAGGTCCTGCAGTGCCTAGCCCCACTCCCACTCCCCAGGTGCTCTCATTTGTTGACTTCTGTAACCGTAAAAGCCTTGGTTTCATGCATGTTAACATTAGAAGCCTACTCACTGCTTTAGCACACTCTGCCAACCCGGATGTCTTAGCCGTGTCTGAATCCTGGTTTAGGAAAACCACCAAAAACCCTGAAATCTCCATCGCAAACTATAACATTTTCCGCCAAGATAGAACTGCCAAAGGGGYCGGTGTTGCAATCTACTYCAAAGATAGCCTGCAGAGTTCTGTATRACTATCRAAGTCTGTACCCAKACAATTCYAGCTTCTACTTCTAAAAATTCACCTTTCCAGAAACAAGTCTCTCACTGTTGCCGCTTGCTATAGACCACCCTCTGCCCCCAGCTGTGCCCTCGACACCATATGTGAATTGATTGCCCCCCCATCTATCTTCTGAGCTCGTGCTACTAGGTGACCTAAACTGGGACATGCTTAACACCCCGGCCATCCTACAATCTAAGCTTGATGTCCTCAATCTCACACAAATTATCAATGAACCTACCAGGTACAACTCCAAATCCGTAAACACGGGCACCCTCATAGATGTCATCCTAACTAACTCGCCCTCCAAATACACCTGTTTTCAATCAAGATCTCAGCGATCACTGCCTCATTGCCTGCATCCGTAATGGGTCTGCGACCAAACGACCACCCCTCATCACTGTCAAACGCTCCCTAAAACTCTTCTGCGAGCAGGCCTTTCTAATCGACCTGGCCCGGGTATCATGGAAGGATGTTGACCTCATCCCGTCAGTAGAGGATGCCTGGTCATTCTTTAAAAGTGCCTTCCTCACCATCTTAAATAAGCATGCCCCTTTCAAAAAATGTTGAGCCAGGAACAGATATAGCCCATGGTTCTCTCTAGACCTGACTGCCCTTGACCAGCACAAAAACATCCTGTGGCATTCTGCATTAGCATCGAATAGCCCCCGTGATATGCAACTTTTCAGGGAAGTTGGGAACAAATAGGTCGCAGTTGCAAATGAGAACTTGTTCTCAACTAGCCTACCTGGTAAAATAAAGGTTACATTTAAAAAAATCAACAACTTAAAAAATAAATATATTTTAAAAAATTCAGCCTCGCTCTCCTGTAGAATGGTGCAAGCAGACGACCCAGGCACAGCTCTCACCTTCATCTCACACACAGAGCTCCCCCTGCTGGCCGAGGTGGAGGACGCACTCACAGGATGTACGCACAGGCACAGGTGTTTCTATCTGATGTGTGTTTAACTGACCTAGCGTCTCTCTGTGTGGATCTAATTGATGTAGACCAGGTATTCCCAAACTGGGGTACGCACAAAACCCTCGGGGGTACGCCAAATAAACATGTGATTCACATTTAAAAAACAAACATTTTTGTACATTTTTTTGTTCTTCACATTTTCAAACAGTCCATTTATATTTTCCAATGGGGCTATACATTTGTGCGAGGTTTTTTTCTCGCCTGAGTAGCTTCGTTTCACTGCCAAAAATAAAATTAAACCATCTAGTGTTCAGCGAATTAACAACACAATGTCAAATACAGGTAGTCTAGTCAAATAATTAACATCCAATCACATTAACCGTTACTCTCTTGCGGAAATTCGGTCAAACGTAGCTGCAGCTCATGTTAGTATCTGTACTGATGGCGCAAAAGCCATGACAGGGAGACATAGTGGAGTGGTAACACGCGTGCAAGCATTTGCTCCCAACGCCACTTGGGTACACTGCAGCATCCAGCGAGAGGCTCTTGCTGCCTGACAGCTTGAAAGACGTTTTGGACACAACAGTGAAAATGGTTAACTTTGTTAAAGCAAGGCCCCTGAACTCTCCTGTATTTTCTGCACTATGCAATGATATGGGCAGCAACCATGTAACGCTTTTACAACATAAAGAAGTGCGCTGGTTATCAAGGGGCAAAGTATTGATTTTTTAAATTTAGAGACAAGCTTAAAGTTTTCTTTACTGACCATGATTTTCACTTGTCTGACCGCTTGCATGATGACGAGTTTCTCACACGACTGGCCTATCTGGGTGATGTTTTTTCTCCCCTGAATGATCTGAATCTGGGTTAACAGGGACTCTCCAACTATATTTAATGTGCGGGACAAAATTGAGGCTATGATTAAGAAGTTGGAGCTCTTCTCTGTCTGCATTAACAAGGACAACACACACGTCTTTCCATCATTGTATGATTTTTTGTGTGCAAATAACCTCAAGCTTACGGACAATGTCAAATGTGATATAGTGAAGCACCTGAATGAGTTGGGTGTGCAATTACGCCGGTACCTTCCCGAATCGGACGACACAAACAACTGGATTTGTTATCCCTTTCATGCCCTGCCTCCAGTCCACTTACCGATATCTGAACAAGAGAGCCTCATCGAAATTGCAACAAGCGGTTCTGTGAAAATTGAATTTTTAATCAGAAGCCACTGCCAGATTTCTGGATTGGGCTGCACTCAAGAGTATCCTGCCTTAGCAAATCGCGCTGTTAAGACACTGATGACTTTTGCAACCAGGTACCTATGTGAGAGTGGATTCTCGGCTCTCACTAGCATGAAAACTAAATACAGGAACAGACAGTGTGTGGAAAATTATTAAAGACCGAGACTCTCTCCAATACAACCCAACATTGCAGAGATATGTGCATCTTTTTAAGCACATCCTTCTCAAACTGTGGTGAGTTATTCACAATTTCCTATGAACAAATAAGGTTTTATATGTAAGATGGTTAAATAAAGAGCACAATTATTGATTATTATTATATTATTATTTGTGCCCTGGTCCTATAAGAGCTCTTTGTCACTTCCCACGAGCCAGGTTGTGACAAAACTCACACTCATGCTTATGTTTAATAAATGTATCATATAGTGTGTGTGTGGCAGGCTTACAATGATGGTAAAAAACATTTGAGAGTGCGCTGACCCTGGTGCTAGAGGGGGTACGCAGCTGGAGGTTGAATGTTTGAAGGGGTACGGACTATTAAAAGTTTGGGAACCACTGATGTAGACTATTTAACTGACCTAGCATCTGTGTGGATCTAATTGATGTAGACTGTTTGACCTAGCATCTCTCTCTGTCTCTCAGATAACGCTGAGTGTGTTTCGAAGCCGTATGGGTTTAAGATGGAGATCGAGGGCTTCAGATACTGCTAATCGGGTACGTACACACACCTCTGATATCATAGCACACCTGTTCACCTCACACCTGGTAGTATATGAGTTTGGATTGTGTGCCCATTCACTCAAGGTGAATGGGCTTCTCTCTCCTCCTGTTTCTTTTCCTTCTGTTTCTCTTTCTTGTCCCTTAACTGATTGGTCCGTTGTTCTGTCACTCAAACATACTTTGAGGACAACGTTAAAGACCTGCACTCTGCCGTCATCAACCACACCTGAAAAACGTCCTGAAATACCTCAGTAAGACACACTGCTTAGAGACCTATTCTATAATATCTCAACCTTACACTCAGATTATGGTGAATGTAAACAATTTCTTATTGTCCGTTTCAGTCCCTCCGACGCTGAGGGGAGGGCCAACCAAATGTCAGGCAGGGGGAGGAGAAAGAAGCCCAAACCTGACGCGGTCGTCAAGACAACCATCAAGGTAAGGCTCCGTCCTAACTAACTCTAACCCAGACATAACCCTTTAACCCTAACCGTAACCCTAACCTAGCTCAACAACGACCACACTGGGGAGTAGCAAGTCGTTTGCCGACATTCCATTCACTTTTTTCTTTGTTATTTCTTTCACACTGGGAGCAGCAAACGGTAAGCAGGCATTTACATTTCAAAGTGTAATGAATACACTGATCTATCTAACCTTGTCTCATCCCTCCTTCCATCCATTCCTCCCTTCTCTTCCTAGAAGGACTTCTGAGGCAAGAACCACTTGAAGTGTTTTTGCTACACCGGAGTGAGGAGCCGAGGGGGCAAGGCTAGCAAATCCTAGGATTCCATGTCAACGTCCACCAATTACAATTCACCTATGACATCACCAGTTTCCAGATCAGTGCAGATGGAGGGGAAACAAACTGAGGAAGCCACTGTAGACTGAGATGCAGCCGAAGTGTCCACTATCAGGCCCCAAACGAAAGAAAATGGACTGAAACAGGAGGGGACTATCTGAACTTATCCAATAAGAAACACTTGTTTTTGTATTCTGTTGGAAAACATTTTGCTACGTTTTGAAACAGTGCACACTAATGAATACAACCCAGATGAGGAACCTACCAGCATCACCATTACTCTTAAAGTGAGCCAAAATCGGAGTTTGCCTGGTTAGAAAACCTGTCAAATTAATATAACGTGCATTCCCTCCTAAACACGACAGGTATCACAGTAATGTTATGACTGCATTACTCTGCACCTCCACTGATGCAAATGAACTTCCTTCTCTTTACTAGTGTTCAATGAAATCCGAATTGAAGAATTAAAATTGTTTTTTAATTGTCTATTATTGAATTGTCAATAATAGAAATGGAATTGACCCCAAGTCTGGTATTTACTATACACATGCTGTGTATGTGTGGTCATTTCAGATGGCTACACGTTGGGTATTGCATTTATTGTTTCTTTGTAGTAAGAATTCAGAAAACATTTATTACATGTTTTTTTTTTGCTCTTTAAGCTGTTTACCATAAATCATGTAATGTCAGTCCCAGAGGTCTCTGTTTACCATAAATCATGTAATGTCAGTCCCAGAGGTCTCTGTTTACCATAAATCATGGTAATGTCAGTCCAGAGTTCTGTTTACCATAAATCATGTAATGTCAGTCCCAGAGGTCTCTGTTTACCATAAATCAGTATATGTCAGTCCCAAGGTCTTCTGTTTACCATAAATCATGTAATGTCAGTCCCAGAGGTCTCTGTTTACATAAATCATGTAATGTCAGTCCCAGAGGTCTCTGTTTACCATAAATCATGTATGTCAGTCCCAGAGGTCTCTGTTTACCAAAATCATGTATGTCAGTCCAGAGGTCTCTGTTTACCATAAATCATGTAATGTCAGTCCCAGAAGTCTCTGTTTACCATTAATCATGTAAGTCAGTCCAGAGGTCTCTGTTTACCATAAATCATGTAATGTCAGTCCCAGAGGTCTCTGTTTACCATAATCATGTAATGTCAGTCCCAGAGGTCTCTGTTTACCATAAATCATGTAATGTCAGTCCCAGAGTCTCTGTTACCATAAATCATGTAATGTCAGTCCCAGAGGTCTCTGTTTACCATAAATCATGTAATGTCAGTCCCAGAGGTCTCTGTTTACCATAAATCATGTAATGTCAGTCCCAGAGGTCTTCTGTTTTACCATAAATCATGTAATGTCAGTCCCAGAGTCTCTGTTTACCAAAACATGTAATGTCTCCCAGAGGTCTCTGTTTACCATAAATCATTTAATGTTCAGTCCCAAGAGTCTCGTTTACCATAAATCATGTAATGTCAGTCCCAGAAGTCTCTGTTTACCATAAATCATGTAATGTCAGTCCCAGAGGGCTCTGTTTACCATAAATCATGTAATGTCAGTCCCAGAGGTCTCTGTTTACCATAAATCATGTAATGTCAGTCCCAGAGGTCTCTGTTTACCATAAATCATGTAATGTCAGTCCCAGAGGTCTCTGTTTACCATAAAATCATGTAATGTCAGTCCCAGAGGTCCTGTTTACCATAAATCATGTAATGTCAGTCCCAGAGGTCTCTGTTTACCATAAATCATGTAATGTCAGTCCCAAGAGTCTCTTGTTTACCAAATCATGTAATGTCAGTCCCAGAGGTCTCTGTTTACCATAAATCATGTAATGTCAGTCCGCAGAGGTCTCTGTTTACCATAAATCATGTAATGTCAGTCCCAGAGGTCTCTGTTTACCATAAATCATGTAATGTCAGTCCCAGAGGTCTCTGTTACCATAAAATCATGTAATGTCAGTCCCAGAGGTCTCTGTTTACCATAAATCATTGTAATGTCAGTCCCAGAGGTCTCTGTTTACCATAAATCATGTAATGTCAGTCCCAGAGGTCTCTGTACCATAAATCATGTATGTCAGTCCCAGAGGTCTGTTTACCATAAATCATTAATGTCAGTCCCAGAGGTCTCTGTTTACCATAAATCATGTAATGTCAGTCCCAGAGGTTCTCTGTTTACCATAAATCATGTAATGTCAGTCCCAGAGGTTCTGTTTACCATTAAATCATGTAATGTCAGTCCCAGAGGTCTCTGTTTACCATAAATCATGTAAGTCAGTCCCAGAGGTCTCTGTTTACCATAAATCATGTAATGTCAGTCCAGAGGTCTCTGTTACCATAAATCATGTATGTCAGTCCCAGAGGTCTCTGTTTACCATAAATCATGTTAATGTCAGTCCCAGAGGTCTCTGTTTACATAAATGCATCATGTCAGTCCCAGAGTCTCTGTTTACCATAAACATTGTCATGTCAGTCCCAGAGGTCTCTGTTTACCATAAATCATGTTCATGTCAGTCCCAGAGGTCTCTGTTTACCATAAATCATGTTCATGTCAGTCCCAGAGGTCTCTGTTTACCATAAATCATGTAATGTCAGTCCCAGAGGTCTCTGTTTACCATAAATCATGTACATGTCAGTCCCAGAGGTCTCTGTTTACCATAAATCATGTCATGTCAGTCCAGAGGTCTCTGTTTACCATAAATCATGTAATGTCAGTCCCAGAGGTCTCTGTTTACCATAAATCATGTATGTCAGTCCCAGAGGTCTCTGTTTACCATAAATCATGTAATTCAGTCCCAGAGGTCTCTGTTTACATAAATCATGAGTCAGTCCCAGAAGGTCTCTGTTTACCATAAATCATGTCAGTCCCAGAGGTCTCTGTTTACCATAAATCATGTCATGTCAGTCCCAGAGGTCTCTCCCTCTAACCAAAGGTTCTTTGGGGGGCCTCCCGAGTGGCACAGCAGTAAGGCACTGCATCGCAGTGCTTAAGGCGTCACTACAGACCCAAGTTTCGATCCCAGGCTGTGTTACAGCCGGCCGTGACCCATGAGGCAGCACACAATTGGCCCAGCGTCATCCAGGTTAGAAGGTTTGGCTGGCCGGGATTTCCTTGTCCCATCGTGCTCTAGTGTCTCCCTGTGGCGGGCCGAGCGCCTGCAAGTTGACTTCGGTCGCCAGCTGGACAGCGTTTCCTCCGACACATTGGTGCGGTTGGCTTCCGGGTTAAGCGAGCAGTGTGTCAAGAAGCAGTGTGGAGGACGCATAATGGCTCTCGAGTCTGTAGGGGAGTTGCAGCGATGGGACAAGACCGTAACTACCAATCGGATATCACAAAAAATTGGGGAGGAAAAGGGGTAAATGTACAAAAAGATAAATAAAGGTTCTTTGGGGACATGCTTTGGATGTAATTATGAACTGGTGTTAGAATAAATTATGGACACAACGTAGAAAGCAAGTGGAATTCAGATTCATATAACCACCACAAATCTTGATATGGTTCAAATAATTTTATTGATTATGATTGCAAGCCCATATCTTGTTTCACATTTAATACAATGTACACATGGTTACATTTAAGAGCGGTAAGAGAAGTTTGAATGATAAAACAGAAGAGGATATTTTAGTCAAAAAAGGCATGCTACACACCTATGGTAGGTAGGCAGCTTAACCTGAATAAACAGAATGGATGCAGGTGTGAGGGTTTTTACTCAAGTAAATAAACAATTGTCAAATAATGGCTACAATAATATAAGATGAACCGGCATAAAGGTTTAGTTTAGAATATTTGGCACATACAGTGAGGCTGTGGTTCCTGGAGTGTACACACTGATGCATTGGTATACTTTGGGCTAGAGGGAGTTTCTTATAGTCCAAGGGCCTGAAAATAACCGTATGTCCATCATCCATTATCGCTGTTGGATGAAAAATGTCAGCAGCATCTCAGACCATTTACCAGAATTTGTCTGGTGGCTTGGACTCATTTCAGATGTGGAGTGAACAAGGAGAAGGGTAGAGAGTCGGTTCCCAGGCCAGGCTGGAGAGAGAAGGCACGTTGCAAGGCCTGCCGGATTTTGGAATCTCTCGGCAGAGAATGAAAGACTCATATCTGGCACCATGTTACCCGATGCTTTACTGCAGCCTTTCTTAAAGTATGGGTTGAGACCCACTTTGGATTGCTGATGCTACGGGTGCATTAGGAAAGTATTCAGACCCCTTGACTTTTTCAACATTTTGTTACATTACAGCCTTATTCTAAAATGGATTAAATAGAAAATGTTCGTCAATCTACACACAACACCCCATAATGACAAAGCGAAAACAGTTTCAGAAATATTTCTAAATCTATTAAAAATACAAAACAGTAATACATGATTTACATAAGTTTTCCGACCCTTTCCTTTGAGACTAAATTCAGCTCAGGTGCATCCTGTTTCCATTGATCACCCTTGAGATGTTTCTACAACTTGATTGGAGTCATTCTGTGGTAAATTAAATTGATTGGACATGATTTGGAAAGGCACACACCTGTCTATTATGGTGGAAATTACAAGATTACGTTATAATACTTTTATTGCATCAAATGGTTGTTTTATGCAACAGAATAGAGGGTTCTTATAACTCTAATGTGTCTGTGTGAACTGAAAGTGGGCCTCTGGGAGATAACACTGACAGGAGATTTATGGTTTATACCGCATTCCAGAGCATGAGTTAATGTTTCTGTACTGGGGTACCAGGGGGAGATGGCTCCAGTATGGAGTTGGCGGCCAGACCCTGGTCTCTACACAATGAGAACTGTTTTTACAGCAGATACTGTCTGCTGTGAATTATAAGTATCTTTCATGTAAATCTTAACCTTCTGACCCATTCCATACATCTGTTTGTCATATAGACTGAAGGAGGATGGACTTTGCTATAAAATGCTGTGGCTCAAACCATCTCGTTGAGTTCTCAGTGATCACCTCCAGGGATGATTACCGACCAGCTCCATTACTACAGTATTAAAGAATAAAGTTGGATTATTTTGAGGAAATCTAAAAGTCTCCTTTTGATTTCAATAATTCCACCACACTATATAACGGTCCCACAGTTGACAGTGCATGTCAGAGCAAAAACCAAGACATGAGGTTGAAGGAATTGTCTGGGGAAGGGTACCAAAACATTTCTGCAGCATTAAAGGTCCCCAAGAACACAGTGGCCTCCATCATTCTTACATGGAAGAAGTTTGGAACAACCCAGACTCTTCCTAGAGCTGGCCACCCAGCCAAACTGAGCAATCGGGGAAGAAGGGCCTTGGTCAGGGAGGTGACCAAGAACCCGATGGTCACTCTGACAGAGCTCCAGAGTTCCTCTGTGGAGATAGGAGAACCTTCCAGAAGGACAACCATCTCTGCAGCACTCCACCAATCAGGGCTTTATGGTAGAGTGTCCAGACGGAAGCCACTCAGTAAAATGCACAAGACAGCCCGCTTGGAGTTTGCCAAAGGGCACCTAAAGGACTCTCAGACCATGAGAAACAAGATTGAACTCTTTGGCCAGAATGTCAAGCATCACGTTTTTCAGAGGCAGAGACTGGGAGACTAGTCAGGATCGAGGGAAAGATGAACGTAGCAAAGTACAGAGAGATCCTTGATGAAGAGCGCTCTGGAGCGCTCAGGACCTCAGACTGGGGCGAAAGGTTCACCTTCCAACAGGACAATGAACCTTTGCACACAGCCAAGACAAAGTAGGAGTGGCTTCAGGACAAGTCTCTGAATGTCCTTGTGTGGCCCAGCCAGAGCCCGGACTTGAACCCAATTGAGCATCTCTGGAGACCTAAAAATAGCTGTAGAGCAACACTCTCCATCCAACCTGACAGAGCTTGAGAGGATCTGCAGAGAAACTCCCCAAATACAGGTGTGCCAACCTTTTAGAGTCATACCCAAGAAGACTTGAGGCTGTAAATTGCTGCCAAAGGTGCTTCAACAAAGTACTAAAAAGGGTCTGAATACTTATGTAAATGTCACATTTAAGTAATTTTTTTATAAATGTGCAAACATTTATAAAAACCTCTTTTTGCTTCGTCATTATGGGGTATTGTGTGTAGATGAGGGAAAAAATGAATTTAATCGATTTTAGAATAAGGCTGTAACGTAACAACATTTTGTAGTGGGGACAGTAACATTAGTAATATCAAATGTAAACATTTTATTTGTAGGTTTAGCTCACATAATATAATTTAAAAGTTTGCATTAAGGTGTCTGTAATAGAATAAATGTGGCAAATGTAGATATTAATAAATGCATTTCACTTTTTTTTTTTAGGAACTCAGTCGGGGTCTCAACTTACTGTTGAAACTTAGAATAGTAGAATACACAAGGTGCTATTTAGAAACGTGGTTGTGCATCACCAGTTTTCTCGTTATGTCAGTCACTCAATTAGCCATGTCAGCTAACAGTTTTTAGATTGGTAATTCAGTCTAGCCAGCTATCTAAACTTGTAGTAATCATGGCAAAATACCAACAGGCCACGTGCCCAATGGCAGTGGTGTGAAGTACTTAAATAGTGCTTTAAAGTATTTTTACTTAAGTAGTTTTTTTTGTATCTGTACTTTTAAAAAATTATAATAATAATGGGGAAAAAATTAAGACTTTTACTTCACTACATTCCTATATACAAGAATGTACTTTTTACTCCATAGATTTTCCCTGACACCCAAAAGTACTTACATTTCAAATGCTTAGCAGGACAGGAAAATGGTCCAATTCACACTTATCAAGAGAACATCCCTGGTCATCTCTACTGCCCCTGATCTGGTATGACTCACTAAACACAAATGCTTTGTTTGTAAATTATGTCTGAGTGTTGGAGTGTGCCCCTGGCTATCCATAAATTAAAAAACAAAATCGTGCCATCTGGTTTGCTTAATATAAGGAATTTGAAATGATTTATAATTTAACTTTTGATACTTAAGTATATTTTATCAATTACAATCACGTTTGATACTTAAGTATATTTAAAACCAAATACTTTTACTCTATTTTACTGGGTGACTCACTTTTCTATTAACGTATCTTTACTTTAAATCAATTATGACAATTGGGAACTTTTTCCAACACTGCACAGGAACACATTGATTTTGGTAATTACTCTCACTCAGATACCATATTAACATGATGTAAGCCATGTCAAAATGGGTAGACTTGCAGAAAACTTGCTTTAAAACGTCAATTTTGTTCTCCGTCATCAACAGGGGGGCCACTAAAATGTTTTCTTAGGACCGCCAAAAGGGGGCATGTTTTCATGAGCTTGGGTCCCAAGAAAACATTGACTTTCTCATTTGGTTCACAGGCTGAAAAGGTTTAATAACCCCTGCTTTACTGTACACACACAATACAGAGAACACACAATCACACACCTTTGATACACAATGTTCACTTCTCACACACACAAACAATTCATGTACTTTTTCACAACTAGGAATGTATAGAATTGACTCACCATATTCAGAAAACAGCACTTAGGCCTAATCAACTGCAAAAAGGCTCCAACAACTATCACCTGATACACTTCACCACACAACCATTTCGCCAGTACACTCACACACACGCAGAGTAAGAAGTATAATATGAAGGCTGATAGTCATGGCACATCCGGGGGGTGAGGAGATCAAGAGGGGTCCAGCAACATCACATGACCTCACAGCAAGAGTTCTGCTTCCGCGCCTGGGGAGAACACACACACATACAGTATGATTACACTAGCAATCTAATACTGTATGTCCTCTCATTAATTATTGTGTGTGTGTGTGTGTGTTCCAATACGTTTCTCACCGTCTTGTAGAAGGCTTTAGACTGGTTCCCCAGGTGTTCTGACTTCTGGACTAGATCATCCAGCTTCTCTCCTCTCTCCAACAGACTTTCCATAGTGTTGTGCTGAGAGAGGAGATGAGGTGGAAGACTCATGAAAAAGGGATAGATTGACAAATTTAACATGTTCACTACACCACGGGTAAACAACTTCTTGTTATTGCCATAAAAATGGTGTGTAGAAGTGGAAAACTTAGCTTGCAGAGCTGTGAGGCTGCTGGTTTTTCTCGGTGCCATGAATCTTTTGTTTGGGCATGTTTTTTTCTCTCTCACATTTATGCACACAATCATTCAGGTTACAGAACCATTAGGCAAGCCTAGGACCCCTAGACTTAGCAAGTACAGTGTTAACAGTCGTTTCGTAGCAAGACTGCATCGTAGCTTATTAGCTTGTGGGGCGGCAGGTAGCCTAGTGGTTAGAGCGTTGGACCAGTAACCGAAAGTTTGCTAGATCGAATCCCCGAGCTGACAAGGTAAAAATCTGTTGTTCTGCTGCTGAACCCACTGTTCCTAGGCCGTCATTGTAAATAAGAATTTGTTCTTAACTGACTTGCCTAGTTAAATAAAGGTGTAAAAAAATTGTTTTTTTGCCAAATAACCGTAGTTTTGGTTGACATGATGGTTTTAGGTTGAAACCTCCGCCTAAGTTGAAGAGAAAAAAGCGGTGTGCCACAATCGGAAACAGGAATGGGGTGGATAAGGCACGCAGGATTGTGTGGTAATACGAACTGCTCAACATTGAACTCAAAATGTCCAAACTACAGCTGTTGAATGTGTATCTTACTGAACGACTAACAGTGGCTGCTTCTGAGATATCCCAGGCCGTGGAAAAAACGTTAGCAGAGAAATGTCCCATTCCAAAGAGGAGAACGGACGTCTACAGAAGCTACTGGATTTGGTTTTCAAACCAGAGAAAGTCACAGAGCAGGTTTGTATCAACTAGCTAGATATCACATAAATCAGATGATAAATTTACAGGGTTTGGTAGATTACTTTCTAAATGTAATCCGTTGAAGTTAAATTACAATTCCAAAACTGGGTAATCCAAACTCAGTAACGTAATCTGGTTACTTTTAGATCACTTTCCCCTAAAGATACATTAGAAGACAAAAATGAATATTACCAATTGACTGACATCTATTGCCGGATATGCACGACTCCAACTCAATCATCAAGTTTACTGATGACACAACAGTGGTAGGCCTAATAACCAACAACGACGACGAGACAACCTACAGGACCTGGCGGAATGGTTCCGGGGAAATAACCTCTCCTTCAACGTCAACAAAACTAACGATCTGATTGTGGACTATCAGAGAGAGCACCCCTCCTTCCACATTGATGGGGCCGCAGTAGAGGGTCAAAAGCGGCAAACTCCTTGGTGTGCACACCAAGGACCTGAAATGGAACCTGTGGTGAAGAAGTCGCAACAGCGCCTCTTCAAACTTAGGAGGCTGAAGAAATTCAGCCAAGACCCTCATGAACTTCTCCAGATGCACCGTCGAGAGCATTCTGTTTGGCTGCATCACCGCCTGGTACAGCAACTGCACAGCCCGCAACCGCATGGCTCTCCAGGGGTGGTGCGGTCATCCCAATGCATCACCGGAGGCACACTGCCTGCCTTCCAGGACATCTACAGCACCTGGTGTCACAGGAAGGCCAAGAAAATCATCAAGGACATCAGCCAGCCGAGCCACAGCCTGTTCACTCTGCTACCATCTACAGTTGCATCAAAGCCGGGACTGAGAAACTGAAAAACAGCTTTTATCTCCAGGCCATCAGACTGTTGAACAGCCATCACTAGCCGGCCACCGCACGGTACTCTGCCCTGCACCTTAGACACTGCTGCCTCTCTATATGTACACTACTGATCAAACGTTTTAGAACACCTACTCATTCAAGGGTTTTTCTTTATTGTTACTATTTTCTACATTGTAGAATAATAGTGAAGATGTCAAAATTATTAAATAACTCATATGGAATCATGTAGTAACCCAAAAAAGTGTTAAATATTTTATTATTTTTAGATTCTTCAAATATCCACCCTTCGCCTTGACAGCTTTGCACACTCTTGGCATTCTCTCAACCAGCTTCACCTGGACTGCTTTCCCAACAGTCTTGGAGTTCCCACATGTGCTGAGCACTTGCTCGCTGCTTTTCCTTCCCTCTGCGGTCCGACTCATCCTAAACCATCTCAATTTGGTTGAGGTTGTGGGATTGTGGAGGCCAGGTCATCTGATGCAGCACTCCATCACTCTCCTTCTTGGTCACATAGCTCTTACACAGCCTGGAGGTGTGGTGGGTTATTGTCCTGTTGAAAAACAAATGATAGTCCCACTAAGTGCAAACCAGATGGGATGGCGTATCGCTGTAGAATGCTGTGGTAGCCATGCTGGTTAAGTGTGCCTTGAATTCTAAAATCAGTGTCCCCAGCAAAGCACCCCCACACCATAACACCTCCTCCTCCATGCTTTACGGTGGGAAATACACATGCAGAGATCATCCTTTCACCAACACCGCAGTTGGAACCAAAAATCTCCAATTTGGACTCCAGATCAAAGGACAAATTTCCACTGGTCTAATGTCCACTGCTTATGTTCCTTGGCCCAAGCAAGTCTTCTTCTTCTTCTTGGTGTCCTTTAGTAGTGGTTTCTTTAAAGCAATTCGACCATGAAGGCCTGACTCACACAGTCTCCTCTGAACAGTTGATGTTGAGATGTGTCTGTTACTTGAACGCTGTGAAGCATTTATTTGGGCTGCAAATTCTGAGGCTGGTAACTTTAATGAACTTATCCTCTGCAGCAGAGGTAACTCCGGGTCTTCCATTCCTGTGGTGATCCTAGTGAGAGACAGTTTCCTCATAGCGCTTGATGGTTTTTGCGACTGCACTTGAAGAAACTTTCAAAGTTCTTGACATTTTCTGTATTGACTGACCTTCATGTCTTAAAGTAATGATGGAATGTCATTTCTCTTTGCTTATTTGAGCTGTTCTTACCATAATATGAACTATCTTCTGTATACCTCCCCTACCTTGTCACAACACAACTGATTGGTTCAAATGCATGAAGGAAAGAAATTCCACAAATTAACTTTTAACAAGGCACACATGGTAATTGAAATGCATTCCAGGTGACTACCTCATGAATCTGGTTGAGAAAATGCCAAGAGTGTGCAAGGCTGTCATCAAAGCAAAGGGTGGCTATTTTAAGAAACTCAAATATATTTTGATTTGTTTAACACTTTTTTGGTTACTACATGTGTTATTTCATAGTTGATGTCTTCACTATTATTTTACAATGTAGAAAATAGTACAAATAAAGAAAAACCCTTGAAAGACTAGCTGTTCTAAAACTTTTGACCAGTAGTGTAAATAGAGACATGGAACACTGGTCACTTTAACAATGTTTACATACTCTTTTACCCACCTTATATTTACAGTGCTTTGCAAAAGTATTCAGACCGCTTGGATTTCTTCACATTTTATTGTGTTACAGTGGGGTTGAACTAGATTTCATTGTAATAATATTTCGTCAACAATCTACACAAAATACTCTAATGTCAAAGTAGAAGAATTGTTTTATATTTTTTAAGATAACCAAGCAGTGACCCTCAGCCCCTCTCTGCAGTAAATCCAGACTACTCCGAACTGCAGAACAAAGACACTGAAAGTGTTAATGGGATCGGGTGGAGGACTTCAGCCAGGCAGGATAAACCCAAAGTTGTCCTGTTTGAAATCTCCTAGTTAAAGACATGCTGCTTCTCATTGTTGCAAGGAGTCAAAAATAATTTTACTTCACTGCTTCATTTAACTTTTCATGTGCGAATCAAACACATAAAGCATAATGAACATCTCTGTGGTGTGCAGACCGAGTCCACAGCGAGTTTGATAGATCACCTGGAAACTCACACTAAAGCTGAAACTAAACATTTCTGTCATGTTAATGGCAAATGTTTCTCTCCTGATTGTAAACTGAAAAGACATGGGGAAGAAATCATGTCAATGCAAATAATGTGTAAAGTGCTTCATCTTTAAGACACATCTGGCCAGACATATGATGATTCACACAAAGGAGAAGCCATATAATTGCAAAGATTGTGGGAATTGTTTCATCCAAGTCAGATCTGACCAGGCATGTGATGATTCACTAAGGGTTGAAACCATATACACAGAGTATACAAAATATTAAGGATACCTGCTCTTTCCATGACATATACTGACCAGGTGATTCCAGGTGAAAGCTATGATCCCTTATTGAGGTAACCTGTTAAATCCACTTCAATCAGTGTAGATGAAGGGGAGGAAACCGGTTAAAGGAGTTTTAACCCTTGCAACAACTGAATGGTGTATGTGTGCCATTCAGAGGGTGAATGGGTAACACAAAAGATGTAAGTGCCTTTGAACAGGGTATGGTAGCTGGTGCCAGGCGCACTAGTTTGTGTCAAGAACTGCAATGCTGCTGGGTTTAACACACTCAACAGTTACATGTGTGTATCAAGAATGGTCCACCAACTAAACGACATCCAGCCAACTCGACACAACTGTGGGAAGCATTGGAGTCAACATGGGCCAGCATCTTTGTGGAACGCTTTCGACACCTTGTAGAGTCCATTCCCTGACGAATTGAAGCTGTTCTGAGGGTAAAAGGGGGGTGGCAACTAAATATTAGGAAGTTGTTCCTAATGTTTGGTATACTCGGTATAGATGCCAAGAATGTGACAAATATTTATACCGTAAGGACATACTGACTAAAGGCATTAGGTTTGGTTTGCTCCTAGCACAACTCGGCTAGGCGAACATCTGTACCTCGCATACTCCCTTTAAAGACCTTTGTTGAAAAATTTGCGACAATATTACAGTTTGAGACATCGTTGCAACAAATAGCCAATATTCACTTCCTCAAAATAGTCTGAATTAATCTAAGATCAATCAAGAAATCTGTAATATATTTGGACCTTTCTGCAAAGGTCATAACTGCGCGATTTGACAATTTACTAAGATGTTTGGTGCATCATTTCTCAAATGAAAAAAATAAATAGTCATCTCCGTTAAATGACAAAAAACACGTAATTGAGGAATCCTTACTGTTGACCAATCACAAAAGGGGTGTAGACTTCGACTAGCCTCAAGAAGAAGAAAAAAAACGTCATAATATTAGGTGCAAACTATTTGGACTGGGAAGCATATGGTAAGCTTTAGCATATGATGATTCACACAGGAGAGAAACCATATGAGTGCAGTTCTTGACAAACTAGTGTGCCTGGCACCAGCTACCATACCCTGTTCAAAGGCACTTACATCTTTTGTGTAAGTGCCATTCACCCTCTGAATGGCACACATACACAATCCATGCATCAAAAATAATTCTGCTCTGATCAAGCATATCAATCAAATCACATTTATTTAGAAAGCCCTTTTTACATCATCAGATGTCACAAAGTGCTGATACAGAAACGCAGCATAAAACCCAAAAGAGCAAGCAATTCAGACAAAGAAGCACAGTGGCTAGGAAAAACTCCCTAGAAAGGCAGGAAACTAGGAAGAAACCTAGAGAGAAAATCTGAGGGGTGGCCAGTTCTTTTCTGGCTTTGCCCGGTGGAGAATATAAGAGTACATGGCCATTAAAGCCAGATCATTGTTCAAACTTTCATAGATGACCGGCGGGGTCAAATAATAATAATCACAGTGGTTATAGAGGATGCAACAGGTCAGCACCTCAGGAGTAAATGTCAGTTGGCTTTCAGAGTTTGAGACAGCAGGAGCAGCAGAGAGAATCAGAGGAAGGCCCTAAAAATTGTCGAAGACTCCAGCCACCCTAGTCATAGACTGTTCTCTCTGCTACCACACGGCAAGCAGTACCAGAGCGCCAAGTCTAGGTCCAAGAGGCTTCTAAACAGCTTCTACCCCCAAGCCATAAGACCCCTGAACAGCTAATCAAATGGCTACCCAGACTATTTGRWTTRSCCCCCCCCCCCCCCCCTACGCTGCTGCTACTCTGTTATTATCCAGGCATAGTCACTTTAATAACTCTACCTACATGTACATATTACCTCAATACCGGTGCCCCTGCACATTGACTCTGTACCGGTACCCCCTGTATATAGCCTCGGTACTGTTATTTACTGCTGCTCTTTAATTATTTGTTATTCTTATCTGTAACTTTTTTTTTTTAGGTGTTTCTTAAAACTGCATTGTTGGTTAAGGTCTTAAGTAAGCATTTCACTGTAAGGTCTGCACCTGTTGTATTCGGCGCACGTGACAAATAACATTTCATTTGATTCATATAAATGTCAAGAATGTGGGAGATGCTTCTACCGTGAGGAACACCTGAACGCTCATATGATTACTCACACTCGGAAGAAATCATATCAACGTAAAAATATGTCAAATGCTTCATCTCTAAGACACAGCTGAACAGACATATGAGGATTCACACGAGAGAAACAACAAACATGCAACGATTGTGGGAAATGTTTCAACCAGGAGTCAAATCTGAAAAGGCAACTGAGAAGGCATATTTCTCACACAGGGGAGAAACGTCTGGAAAATGTAGTAGCACCGCAGTAAACTTAAAACAGCACCAGCAGAGAAACCTTAAGGGTGCAACACCTGGAGCAGATGCTCGAGTATGATTTACTAAAAAAATCACAAAAGTACTCTTCATAAGAGAGAAGAACTCAAGACAGTTCCCTTGGGAGTAAAATATGTTCCAACTGACATCTGAGTCACATTTAGAAGGGTGCAACACAATTCTATGTGCACCAACAACAGTGCAAATAGAAATGTCATATTTAGAGCTGACAGGATTTCTTACTCTAGATAATAGATTAGCATGTCTGTTCTATTCAATATGTTTCTATCCCAGTTACTGGGTCAGGTAGGAGGACATAGCCCTCATGTGACTGCTCTTGTTGAAATAAGATATAATGAAGGAATCAATGCATTTGTTAAACATTGAAGAGTATTGCTGTTGGCAAAGAGTTGCTTTGACGACGACTGAAACATTGGCAGAATAAATCAGATATTTATTTGCAAGTGCTGTGTGTGAAGTTCTCTTACATCAAAGTACTTTTGGATATCTCTTTGGATACTACCTATGGATGTAGATATGCGAGCACATTTCAAAAAGACTCCATGGACATTTATTGTAGAATCATGACACATTTCAGTCACTCAACTCTGTCACCACAGATGTTCTGTCTGTAAAAAAGGCTCCTTATTCCAGAACACTTCATGTTCATTTCAGAAAATGTTCTTACACTTTAATTAAAATTAATGTTACATTTTGTTATTACACACACGAGAACTCAACTCACCAGAATTATTTTGGTTTCGTCCAGCTCAGCTTGTACTTTACTCATTGCGTCCGCCTCCCGAGGATTCTACAGGCAAATAAACAGGGTTAAGTTAACGCATAAACAAAACCCCACATTGCAACACTTGTTGTCATAAGAAGTCCATCTATGGAACTCACTTCCTGATCAGTTCAATCGTGTGCAACATATTGATGAATTCTAATGCAAATCAAAATGTAAATAAATCAATTGTGATTAACCTGTGAGAGGGAGTGTGTGTGTGTTACCTGGTACTTGGCGAGGTAGCTGTCCAGGGCAGTATAGTGGACAGTGTCAGGAGAACCAGAGGGCCAGTCTATACTGCTCACCTGTCTGGAAAATTCCTCCAGCACCTGAAAGAGAGGGGAGGAGAGAGGAGGGAGGGGAGAGAAGGGGGGGTAAGGAGGTGTAGAGAGAAGGAGGGGAGGAGAGAGGAGAGGGGAGGAGAGAGTAGTCAGGACTGAGTACTCATCCAAAGCAGGATACATGCATCAATCAAACCTCTGAGTTTCTAAATAGAATTTCAAAAAGACAGTTGGTAAATCCTCAGAGGCAGTAATATTTTACGACTAACAATCCATGACTAATGGCCCTAACATAGGAAATGCAGACACTCATCTAGTTCTCCTACACCACTCAGTAAGAGGGTCTGAATGTAAGGCAGATCAAATGAATAGGTCAATATGGTCAAACGTAACACAATATATGCCAATTAATTTTCAGCAGTATTGCCCCGGTCTGTCTGTTTGGTGCGCGCGTTTGTCTATCACTCCTTATGTATCCAGTTAGTGATGCTAGTAATGATAACAGTCTTGTGGGTTGACAGAAAGACTTTCCACAAAAACCTTCTTGAATTAAATGTTAACTATAAAGTAGGCTTAGCTGACAAGATTATTTGTATCAATTTGGTGGCCTTTGTTTTGCATTTTCTGCCATGACAAGCTGCAGCAGTAATTCAATCAGAAACATCACCAGATGACACATTCCCCTCTTTCTAAATGCGCAATTAAAGGGGAATTACACTCTTGTTTTTCTGACTCAAAATTGTTCTTCTAATGTAATTTGAGCATTGACAAGGACTCAGAACATCCATTTACATTGTTTCTGTATGAATAATTGTAATATTAAGAGTAAAAAAACTGGAGAAAACCCCCCAGAGGAAAACTGAATTCTTGAAAATACATCATATCATTTTATGGGACCCCTTAGTCCTATTGTTTTACAAGGTATATTGATATAAAACATCTCTTGTACACTAAGGACCCAGGGAAGAGTTTTGGGGTAGAGGAGAATAGAAAAATGTGCCTATTTGAAAGCTAAAAAAATATAAAATATGGAGTAGCTTGTGACATTTTTTAAAAAGTAGCTCTCATGCTAGAAAAAGCTGGAGACCCCTGCTCTAGAGGGATACTCTCCTACCTTATCCAGTAGGGTGAAGCACACTCTAGAGGGATACTCTCCGTCAGCAATCACCACCGCACCCAGGGAGTCGTTCCTCACATACACGTGACACAGGTACTCTGAGAGGGAACACACACACATTCAGTCTCCGAGACACCTATGGGGGCTAACGTGGAGTTAGTGAATGTGGGTGGTATTGTGTGTGGTGTGTATGTGTAAGAGAGAGAGCTGCCTAGGTGTGTATGTCGTCCTCACACTAACCTTGTTCTTTGACAGAGGCTCGGCTCCCTATAGACGAGCGTTGAACTATGAGGTCACTGGTGAATGTCATGAACTCCTGAACACTGAGACACAACCACACACAAATAATGAAGCAAGTCTCAAAAGATACTATCTATACTTAATACACATGTAGCAATCGGAAAACCTGGGCAACACTGCAGATCAGACAGAGAAGTAGGTACCTGACACCACTCATTTTTAAAAGAAACAGGTGACATGTCATAATTGAAACAAGGTGTGGCCAACCCTTCTCCAAGAGAGCTAGTGGGTGTGCATTACTAATAGCGCCAGCCCTACACAAACACACTTCCTGATTCAGCTAATCAAGGAGCAGCTGATTAGTAGAATGTGTGTATTTATATTACTAGGGATGGAACAAAGTCCTGCGGGAGGTTAGGATAGCTCTACTCCACAAAAGGAGGGTAAGCCTGCCCTCCCTGTCATAAACCATAGGGCTGGTTTCCCAAACACCGACTAATCACATTCCTAGAGGGTTAATGGAAATTCTTAATTTAAAGTATTTTTTAGTCCAGGACTAGGTTTAATCTGTGTCCAGGGAAACTGGCCCATAGATAGATAGACAAAGAGCCAATCCCACCTGGACTTCTGGAAGAAGCTGAAGGATGACAGGTCGTAGGCAGCTTTCAGTAGGTTAGACTTGGTGGTCCCTTTATACAGCACACTCAGACTGAAAAGCTTCATGGTGGTGGTGTGAATAACCTCTGTCTTTTAACGCAGGCAGCCTGCAACGATGAGATCAATTTCTGTGTCACTTTCAGCTACACGCCGCTGCTGTCATGCTTATTATCCACACTTATGTGTGACATTATCTCTCTCACACACAGCTTGTTAGTTACTCAAACTGGGTGATTAACTATACAACATTATCTGAATTAAGTTATTGGACATACTGGTAGCAGTATTAGGCACTGTTTTTGCTGTAGTACAATAACCAAACAACGTTATCTGTAACTAGCAGTTAACATTAGCAACTAGATAACGTTAGCGAACTAACTAGCGTCTGAAAGCTACAGGGCACAACTGTCACTATCAAATCAACTTCCAACATTTCAGCAAATCAACAGGTTGCTGCTAATGACAGTATAGCCGATTAAAGACTGACAGACTTGAAACATAGCTAGCTAGTAAGATAAAGTAGTTTTACCTTGTTCTCTCCTCGACACAAACTTGATCCACCAGAAATTACCGGCTATAGTAGGAGTAGGCTAGCTTAACGTTAACTAATTAACGTTAGCTTTCAGTACAACTTTAACAAGTTTAAAATAAATACAAATTTATTTTGAATATAGTTTCACTATCTTGTCTAGTTAAGCGATGGTGGTATTAACTATAACCAGAGATACTCCTAGCAAAACAACTCCACTTCTTTTCCAAACTACACAGGATGTTGACTACGTCATTAGCGGAAATACGTCCATCCTCAGAGATATCCCGGTTTACAGAATTCCAAAAGTTGATCGGGAGAAAGGTACCTATCCCTTCCACTATCTCTCACTAGCAGCTGTTAAAAATCCTCCTTCCAATAACTTAAAGAAATATACTGTTATTATTGACTTCGTTATGAACACTATTATTTGTACCGCAATATTTAGGGTAATATGTAATCGAAATTAATATTTAGTTGCGGTTGTGGTCCTGTTTCCCTGTAGGTGAAGGCCTTGCAACATCATATAAACAAAGATATACTTTTTTGAACACTTTTAATGTAACAATACAAACACACCGCAGTTTCCACTGATATTAGTAATCATATCTAACCAAACATAAGAATCCACGTTTTGAGGCAAAGCATGACTTCACCGTGAGTGTCAAATAACCTTTTTATTTATTTATTTATTATTTAACCTTTATTTAACCAGGTAGGCAAGTTGAGAACAAGTTCTCATTTACAATTGCGACCTGGCCAAGATAAATTTATACTCACTCTTTTATTGTGAAACATTTGAAGCACCCTATAGCTACGTCTCAGAATAGGCTTGCTTAAGTAAATAATATGAAAAACATGCTGTTAACTCCCTGCTCTGCAGAGAGAGAATGTAGACTATTCTCTGATCAATGTGTGAGCATTAAAATATATCAAAATACTTTAAGACCATCATGAGACATTACTGGAAGAGCACAGAGAAAGTATTATTTTAAGAAAGTGTTTTTTAAAAATGCTATATTTTCTTTCAGCTCTGCAAGGAATGAAATATCTTTTTAATTTCACACAATTTGAATAATGCCTTTATGATTGTGTATTTAAAAACTGTAATTTGTTACTTTAGCAATTCAATTAAATTCACTTTAGTAATCATCGAACTTGTACTCAAAGGTGTAGTCCTGTGTAGGCTCTGACTCCTGGATCTCTGTGAGGACCTCGGCAGGTGTGGGCTCTGTGTACGAACTCTCCACAGGGAACCACGAGTCATACCAGGAAGTAGTGCTCTCTGTCTCCAGCTCCGCCGCCGTTGTGGGGTCCGCCGTGGTGGTCGTAGTGGCAACGGTCGTGGTGGTGGAGAGGTTATCCCTGAGTCTCTGCTGGTGCATCTTGCGCAGGCGCATCAGCCGTAACCGCCGGAGACGCTCTGTATTCTGGGAGTTGGCCAACGTACCGCCCATCCCGCCACTGGCACCCGTCTTTGTTGCGTCTACTCTGCCAACTGACCCACCGCTGATGTCACTTCCTGCCCGGAGGGGTGCTTTGGTAACAAGCCGTATGGGTCTCTTGCCGTGGAGGACCATAATCTGCTTAATTCGGTCCCAGTTGGACTTGGCCAGGGTGAAGCTACAGGGGGTGGCCCCGGAGTCGTAGCCCACAATGCACAGCCGGGTCTGGAGCGTGTGGCCGTCGACGCGTGCCGTCACACGGTACTCCCCGGGGTTCAACAACCGCCAGTAGTCACCGGCCGCAGCTATAGGTTGGGGGTGGGAGAGAAGAAGAGGGAGAGAGAGAGGGGGAGGGAGGAAGAGGGTGTGAGAAAGGGAGGGAGCAGAAAGAGAGAGAAAGTGGATCAGAGATGTCATTTGATGTTATACAGTGCATTCGGAAAGTATTCAGACCTCTTGACTTTTTCCCCATTTTGTTATGTTACAGCCTTGTTCTAAAATGGATTAAATTGTTTTCCCCCCTCATCAATCTACACACAATACCCCATAATGACAAGCAAAAACAGGTATTTAGAAAGTTTAGCAATTTTTTTTACAATAAAAAATTACATAAGTATTCAGATCTTTTACTCAGTACTTTGTTGAAGCACCTTTGGCAGGGATTAAAGCCTTGAGTCTTCTTGGGTATGATGCTACAAGTTTGGCACACCTGTATTTGGGGAGATTCTCCCATCTTCTCAAGCTTTGTCAGGTTGGATGGGGAGCGTCATTTAATTTTATCCGTTTTAGAATAAGGCTCTAACATAACGAAATGTGGAAAAAAGGGAAGGGGTCTGAATACTTTCCGAATGCACTGTATAATAATTTTGTTAATTGCTATTTTTTCTCAATTAACTACCATGTACATGTGGGCTCCCGAGTGGCGCAGCGGTCTAAGGCACTGCAACTCAGTGCTAGAGGTGTCACTACAGACCTTGGTTCGATTCCAGGCTATATCACAACCCGCCGTGATTGGAAGTCCCATAGGGCGGTGCCCAATTGGCCCAGCGTCTTCCGGGTCAGGGTTTGGCCGGGGTAGGCCGTCATTGTAAATAAGAATTTGTTCTTAACTGACTTGCCTAGTTAAATAAAGGTTAAATAAAAAATACATGAAAAGTAAGACCTTCTGGTAATATCCGTTCTCTGTGGTTTGCTGATGGGGGGGGGTGTGAATGCAGATTTACCAGTCTTGACATCGTGCTTGACGCCATCCACAGAAATGGTGGCGTTGGCCAGGGGTTTACCCTCCATGTCCCTCACTATGCCCTTTATCCCACGATGCACCTACCACAGGAAACAGCACATATGTAAGGGCTCAATGCTCAGATGACATCACTGGATGCAATACAATCAAGTATTTACTCATCAGCAACATACAGTACAGTTTCCAGTAAAGACACATTAAATACATTAAAAAACAAGTATGAGAATGGTTTAAAAATTCAATAATAAGTATTATATTATCTGTGTATTCTCACCTGTTCTATGAAGGACAGTAGTGCCTCCCGGTTGTTCTCCCACTCCAGAGGCAGCTCACTCTCATGAGGAAACTTGTCACAACCCAGGAAGACAGACAGCTCAAAGCAGTTAGTGTGCAGGTAGCTGAAGTCATTCATACCTGGGAATTTACAGCGTGGCGGGGAGGGAAGAATACATGATATTGGGTTAATTAGGAGCTCTCTCACCAGATTTTTCTGTACTTATCTCTTCCTCCCTCACTCTTTGTCATACTCTCTCCTTTCATTTTTTCCTCCCCATCTCTCTCCCCCTCTTCCCCTGACTCTCCCTCTTCCCTTTCCCCCTTTACCACTATTCACATCTCTCCCCCTCCCCATAGACACTCACTTCCCACCACAGGTTTCCAGCTGGCCCTGTTGATGATGCCCTGTCCCCCAGAGATGTCGTCGGTGTGGCAGGAGCCCCGCTGGGTCTCCGTCATGGTCAGGTGGCTGTGGGCGTACGACATGGCCAGCCAGCGGAACATGGTGTCGTCAGACGTCTCTCGTAGCGCGTCCCCGTTCTGACGCTGCATCCGGGCCCACGTTTCCTCATTCATCTCATGGTTCACACCGGGTCTCAACTCACGCCAAGACCCCAAAGTCTGTTGGAAGACAGAGGAATTAGACATAAGGTTCATGTTATAGAAGAGACCAGGGCTGGGCCTGAAATGGAACACTATTCTCTTGGCTCCCAGTGCAAATATAATTCCTTGGGTATGTCTGAAATTCCCTATTTCGAAATTCACTAAATTGTGGACTACTTTTGGACACCAGTGTTCAGGGCCGGACTACATCATTTAGGGCCCCAGGGCAGTTGTAAGAACATTTCCTGTAATTGTACACTTTTTGCAATGGTGCAGGGAATGTTTTTAATGTTTCATAGCTCATCTTATGCTTGTGTTCACATTTTGCCATGATGCTGAGAGAACATTTTGCTAACATTTTGCTACTCCAACCCCATGATTTTTGGGGTTTGGGGCACCCTGGAAGTCAGGGCCCCGGGGCATGTGCTCTGAGTGCTTGTTCGGTAATCCGGCCCTGCCAGTGCTGATTCATCTTATTCCAGTCAGAACAGAACCCACTCCTGTAGCCTTTGGAGGTCGCTGCATGTCAAACGGGTACGCCACCACTTTCTCTCCACCCTGCAAATTGGCTCCCAACACAAATGGGGTCCGCTCCATCCAGTTAATAATGGCTTTGGTTTCCAGGGCAACCTACAGAGAGAGAGTGGGAGAGAAATGTAGATCTAACACCAGAAATACAAAACTGTAGTATAATTGGAAAATTAACAATATAAAGTTTTAAAAAATAAAAACAACATATGTAGCCCTAACACCTACCGAGCCATTGAGGAAGTTCTCTGGGAGTGGGATGTGGTGATTAGGTACAATGCGTGGGACCCAGCCTCTGTCCTCTGCCCCCCATAGAACACTGTTGAGGTCCGGGAAGTTCTGGAAGATATCGTATCCCTCCTCAGTCCAGTGGCCCAGACCCCAGTTCCCCATCTCAGAGCCCTGGAGATGAGAGAGGAGGCTAGAAAATAATAAAGAAAGGATCTCTATTGGAGAGATTAAAAGCAGGGAGTTTGGAGCCAGGGGTGTGAGAAACCGGATACGGAAGGACAGTATGTTGGTTCCAGTTTTATCAGTTTAAACATATACTGTATATTCCTTGTTGGAGCATCCTTCTGGAATGAGCCCAGGTCCCTCACCATCTCGTAGGCCAGTTCGTAGGCGTCTGGGTTGAGTGAGGGAACCAGGTGTATTCTTACTCCCTCCACCAGGCGGCGCACTCTGGGGTTGTTGTCATTATACTCCTTACACATGAACTGCATCAGCAGGAGGAGCAGCTCCCGCCCCAGTGCCTCGTTACCATGGAGACCCGCCGTGTAGCGGAACTCCGGCTCACCTGGTGAGGAAGATGATGTCATCATGTGATGGTGTTTTGTGATCACTTAGTATGTATGTGTGTTCCTTTGCTGTATGGCTCAACTATCACACACACACACAAACAAACACACACACACCTGTCTGGTGTTCCCCGGGGTTGTCAGAGATCTCCATGGCATACATCTTCAGGCCTGCAGAGCTCTTCCCAATGTTATAGATCCTAGTGATGTTCGGACACTCCTCATTTATCACCTTCATCATCTGACATGGAGAGAGGGAGGGAGGGAGAAGTGGATGAGGGAGAAGGGGAGTGGCAGAGATGAGGGAGTGATGGAGGGAGAGAGGGAGGGAGTGAGGTGGGAAGTGGGCGTGATGGAGGGGAAATGGGAGCGGGAGAGGAGGGAGATAGTGAGAGAGGAGTAAGGGAGGAGAGGGAGAGGGATGAGGAAGAGATGAAGGACAGTGTCAATCTCACCCGTCACACTCATTAAACACTCACCTGTCTCATGTCCTTATAGTTGTTGTCTGAAGTCCAGGTTGTCTGTGGGTTGACCTCATTCTCACTACGGAAGCTGCCTGTGGGAAGGGGTGGGCAGACATTGGAAGCATGTGGCTGAAAACGCATGGGAGCGATCATTCATTGGGAGTAACGGGGATGGTGGGACGGGATGGAACGGGATGTGAGGAGGGGGTGTACGGGGGATGTTGAGGAGGGGGATGGTAACGGGATGGTTGAGGAGGGGGATGGTAACGGGGATGTTGAGGAGGGGATGGTTAACGGGGATGGTTGAGGAGGGGGATGGTAACGGGATGGTTGAGGAGGGGATGGTAACGGGGATGTTGAGGAGGGGGATGGTAACGGGGATGTTGAGGAGGGAATGGTAACGGGGATGTTGAGGAGGGGATGGTCGGGTGTTGAGGAGGGGGATGGTAACGGTGTGGGATGATGTAGGATGTTGAGGAGGGGATGGTAACGGGGATGTTGAGGAGGGGATGGTACGGGGATGTTGAGGAGGGGGATGGTAATGGGGATGGTTGAGGAGGGGGGTGGTAACGGGGATGTTGAGGAGGGGGATGGTTGAGGAGGTGATTATTGTCATTTTAGGGGTTATGAAGGTGTTGGAGTTAGGGATGTGATGACATTCTGGAGTTTATGGAGGGTTGATGGGGTTATGCATTGTACTGTACTCACTGGTCAGTTGGCAGGCCATGACCTCAACTCTGAGACACAGGCTGCCGTTCCAGCTCTGGGGAAGGATACGGATGTAACGTGCCACGGTTGGCCAATCAAACTGCACCATCACTGGAGAGTCCCGATCCACATTCCCATAGAACAACTGGAGGGAGGGAGGGAAGGAGGGAGGAGGGAAAGAGGGACAGAGAGGGGAGGAGAGGAGAGGGTATGGAAAGGAGAGGAGAGGGTATGGGGAGGGGAGAGGTTAGAGAGGAGGAAAGTTAAGAGATTATTTGGATATTAAATTGCCGGCTGTACTGATCAATCGTAAGAGAGGTTACTGACCCACTCAGCATAGCCATCATGGAGCACCGTCCAATCACGACTGTCATTACTGAAGGACACGTAGAACGTGGACACAAAATCTTCACTGAAATACAGATAGAGAAGAAAAAGAGAGCGAGAGAGAGAGCGACTTTACAAGTCACACGAATATCCAACATATATCTCTAACATTCAAAATGCCAGATGATTCCACAGGTAAGATTCCATTTCCTTTGACTTTTTCTCTATAATCCCTTTTACAGCATTCTGCTTATCTAATGGATACAACTCAACCTATTGATATATGCTGTTTGGTTTGGATTAATTTAATGTGTTGTTCATTTCAAATCAATTGTGCAGGTTAATGGGGATTCCACCTGGCCCTGGCTGTGTGAACAGTGCAGTGACCCCAGTGCAGTGACACCAGGCAGCAGGACTTACGCTGTGTCTGAGTTCCTGCCCTGTACGATGACTCCAGTGAACTCCACCTCTCTGCGAGCGTCCACCTCAAACCAGTGGTTCTTCTCCTCTGGCTCAGCACACCACGCACCCCCGTACACACCCTCCTCATTACCGGAGCTCTGGGAAGACAAAATAGCCCCCTCTCTCGTCAGATGTGTCGGGGCTGTGTGTGTTCTGACTTCTCTCATGATTTTATGTGAAGATTTGGTTTGTGCGTTTGTATACAGGAACATTAGAATACAACAAGTATAATGGGTATTACAACATTCTGTATTTATAAAACTGCCGTACTACAGTAAACATGGTCCGCAAGGGTGATGAGGAAACAGCTAACTTCCTACAATTCTACACATTTAACTACGGGGGAAATAGAAAAATGTGCAGTTTTATAGCTAATCTCATGCTATTCTACACATTTTGCCATGAGGCTGAGAGAAAATGTTGCTATTTTAAAGCTAATTTCCTGTCATTCTAAACATATTTGCCATGGCATATGACATGTTCATATCCTATTATTTTGTTGTTGTTGTTTTGTTATTGGGTGTGGTGCCCCCAGAGCCAGTGGGCCCCCAGTCAGTGGGCTGCGAGGGCGTCTGGTACGCCAGTGATAGTGTATCATACTGTGTGTACCTGCACGTTGAGCATGCCTCTGAGCAAAGAAGCCGTGGTGAGACTTAAATGAGGCAGTACTATGGTGTAGTACTCTGTATATCTACACTACAGTGTAATGTAGTACCGTGTTTACCTGCATGTTGAGCCTGCCCCGCTGAGCAGAGAAGCCGTGGTGAGACTGAGAAGAGGCCAGCAGCTGGTCATCGTCAACACGATGGGACTCCAGACCTAGAGGAGGGCATTCTAGGAACAAAACAACTCATAAATCATGTGACACACACTTTTTTAATATATTTTTTTATATCATTTTCGTTTTTTATCTGCTTTATTGTCAAATAAAGATTACAAAAAAGTTTGTCGGCTAAATGTTTTGGTCTGGGCTGTGAAGGCGCACTGGCGACACAGTGCGTAGAACCGGCGCAGGATATCCTGGACCGAGGAGACTACTGGAGACCAGGAGCGCTGAGCCGGCACAATCCGTCCTGGCTGAATGCCCACTCTAGCACGGCAACTGCGGGAATCTGAAACAGAGCGCACCGGGCTGTGAATGCGCACTGGAGACACCGTGCGCATCACCGCATAACACGGTGCCTGACTTGATTTGGGGGCTGCCTCTCGTGCTTGCTTCGTTGAGCTATCTCCTCGTATCGTCGCCTTTCCGCTTTCGCTGCCTCTATCTCCTCTTCTGTCACGATCGTTGAAATGAGTAGACCCGAGCATACTACTCGCCAATGTCCAGTCTCTTGACAACAAGGTTGATGAAATCCGAGCAAGGGTAGTATTCCAGAGAGATATCAGAGACTGTAACGTTCTTTGCTTCACGGAAACATGGCTCACTCGAGACACACTATCGGAGTCGGTACAGCCAGCTGGTTTCTTCACGCATCGTGCCGACAGAAACAAACATCTTTCTGGTAAGAAGAGGGACGGGGGGGTATGCCTTATGATTAACGAGACGTGGTGTGATCATAAAACATACAGGAACTCAAGTCCTTCTGTTCACCTGAATTAGAATTCCTCACAATCAAATGTCCACCGCATTATCTACCAAGAGAATTCTCTTCGATTATAATCACAGCCGCATATATTCCCCCCCAAGCAGACACATCGATGGCCCTGAATGAACTTTATTTGACTCTATGTAAACTGGAAACCACATATCCTGAGGCGGCATTCATTGTAGCTGGGGATTTTAACAAGGCTAATCTGAAAACAAGACTACCTAAATTCTATCAGCATATCGATTGTGCTACCAGGGCTGGAAAAACCCTGGATCATTGTTATTCTAACTTCCGCGACGCATATAAGGCCCTCCCCCGCCCTCCTTTCGGAAAAGCTGACCACGACTCCATTTTGTTGCTTCCAGCCTATAGACAGAAACTAAAACAGGAAGTTCCCGCTCTCAGGTCTGTTCAACGCTGGTCCGACCAATCTGATTCCACGCTTCAAGATTGCTTCGATCACGTGGATTGGGATATGTTCCGCATTGCGTCAAACAACAACATTGACGAATACGCTGATTCGGTGAGCGAGTTCATTAGCAAGTGCATTGGCGATGTCGTACCCACAGTAACTATTAAAACATTCCCCAACCAGAAACCGGGGATTGATGGCAGCATTAGCGCGAACCACTGCTTTTAACCAGGGCAAGGTGACTGGAAACATGACCAAATACAAACAGTGTAGCTATTCCCTCCGCAAGGCAATCAAACAAGCTAAGCGTCAGTATAGAGACAAAGTAGAGTCGCAATTCAACAGCTCAGACACAAGAGGTATGTGGCAAGGTCTACAGTCAACCATGGATTACAAAAAGAAAACCAGCCCCGTCGCGGACCAGGATGTCTTGCTCCCAGACAGACTAAACAACTTCTTTGCTCGCTTTGAGGACAATACAGTGCCACTGACATGGCCCGCTACCAAAACCTGCGGACTCTCCTTCACTGCAGCCGACGTGAGTAAAACATTTAAATGTGTTAACCCTCGCAAGGCTGCAGGCCCAGACGGCATCCCCAGCCGCATCCTCAGAGCATGCGCAGACCAGCTGGCTGGTGTGTTTACGGACATATTCAATCAATCCTTATCCCAGTCTGCTGTTCCCACATGCTTCAAGAGGGCCACCATTGTTCCTGTTCCCAAGAAAGCTAAGGTAACTGAGCTAAACGACTACCGCCCCGTATCACTCACTTCCGTCATCATGAAGTGCTTTGAGAGACTAGTCAAGGACCATATCACCTCCACCCTACCTGACACCCTAGACCCACTCCAATTTGCTTACCGCCKKAATAGGTCCACAGACGACGCAATCGCAACCACACTGCACACTGCCCTAACCCATCTGGACAAGAGGAATACCTATGTGAGAATGCTGTTCAACAACTACAGCTCAGCATTTAACACCATAGTACCCTCCAAACTCGTCATCAAGCTGGGTCTCGACCCCGCCCTGTACTCCCTGTTCTCCTGTACTCCCTGTTCACCCACGACTGCGTGGCCATGCACGCCTCCAACTCAATCATCAAGTTTGCAGACGACACTACAGTGGTAGGCTTGATTACCAACAACAACGAGACAGCTTACAGGGAGGAGGTGAGGGCCCTCAGAGTGTGGTGTCAGGAAAATAACCTCACACTCAACGTCAACAAAACAAAGGAGATGATCGTGGACTTCAGGAACAGCAGAGGGAGCACCCCCCTATCCACATCGAGGGTAGAAAGTATTAAGTTCCTCGGCGTACACATCACTGACAAACTGAATTGGTCCACCCACACAGACAGCGTGGTGAAGAAGGCGCAGCAGCYCCTCTTCAACCTCAGGAGGCTGAAGAAATTTGGCTTGTCACCAAAAGCACTCACAAACTTRTACAGATGCACAATCGAGAGCATCCTGTCGGGCTGTATCACCGCCTGGTACGGCAACTGCTCCGCCCACAACCGTAAGGCTCTCCAAAGGGTAGTGAGGTCTGCACAACGCATCACCGGGGGCAAACTACCTGCCCTCCAGGACACCTACACCACCCGATGTCACAGGAAGGCCATAAAGATCATCAAGGACAACAACCACCCGAGCCACTGCCTGTTCACCCCGCTATCATCCAGAAGGCGAGGTCAGTACAGGTGCTTCAAAGCAGGGACCGAGAGACTGAAAAACAGCTTCTATCTCAAGGCCATCAGACTGTTAAACAGCCACCACTAACATTGAGTGGCTGCTGCCATACATGTAAAAAATGTATCACTAGCCACTTGAAACAATGCCACTTAATATAATGTTTACATACCGTATATTACGCATCTCATATGTATATACTGTACTCTATACCATCTACTGCATCTTGCCTATGCCGTTCTGTACCATCACTCATTCATATATCTTTATGTACATATTCTTCTTTATGTACATATTCTACATATTCTTCTTTACACTTGTGTGTATAAGGTAGCTGTTGTGAAATTGTTAGGTTAGATTACTCGTTGGTTATTACTGCATTGTCGGAACTAGAAGCACAAGCATTTCGCCACACTCGCATTAACATCTGCTAACCATGTGTAGGTGACAAATAAAAACGTGATTTGATTTTGATTTGATTTGACCAAGGCGCAGCGTGAGTAGAGTTCCACATAATTTTAATAAACCGAAACTCACTGAACAAAACAACAAACAAACAACCAACCGAACGAACGAACGAACGAACCGTGAAGCTACTGTTGTGCACTCAGGCAACTAAATGTAGACAAGATCCCACGAATAACCACGAGGAAATGGCTACCTAAATATGATCCACAATCAGAGAAAACGATAAACAGCTGCCTCTGATTGGGAACCATATCAGGCCACCATAGACATACAAATTCACCTAGATGACCCACCCAAGTCACTATCACGCCCCAACCAACACAGAGAAATAACAGCTTACTATGGTCAGGGCGTGACAAAGGGTGAAAAAATATAAATTCTCGCAGCGACCATTTTCCTTTTTATGAGGTCTCGAAAGGCCATAAAACAAGTCTAAAATCTGGTGCTTGTAAGAGGAAGAGAAAGAGAGAGAGAATGCTTGTCGTCTCCTAGTCTGACTGTACAGTAAAACATGTCTTTCTGGCAGGACCAGAAGTCTGATTGGGGAGAAAGCCAGGTTGTTACAGTAGACAGGAGAAAACAGGCCAACAGTCCAGCTGCAGGAGATAGACAGTCATGTAAGGCAGTGTCATGACGTTTGTCACGACTTCCACCGAAGTCGGCCCTTCTCCTTGTTCGGGTGGTGTTCGGCGGTCGACGTCACCGGCTTTCTAGTCACCATCGATCCATTTTTCAGTTTCGTTTTGTTTTGTCTGTATTATACACACCTGGTTTCAATTCCCCCATCATGTTCCCTATTTAACCCTCTGGCTTTCATTTCTGTTTTGTCCGTGATTGTTTGTGCGTTAGTGGTTGTGATGATTACGTGTGTGTTTGTGATTATTTCCATTTGTGGAACTTTTGCCTATATTTTGAGTAAAACACTGTGGTTTCGCTCAACACCTGTGTCCTGCGCTTGACTCCGATACTTCTCCGCACACAACCCTGACAACGTTGGCCTGGGGGTAGGTTTATGACAGTCATAAATACCTCTTCCCCCCTTTTTACCTCTCTCTCTACTCTACTGATGTGAAATTTGAAAACCCCTTGGTTAACATAGAGATTCTGGGAACATCAGAAAGGTGGGGGGAAATGAACTATATTCTGGTAATCCGACCAATTGAACATATGCGGTGGTACTTAATGTATATTATGACAGTTCGGTTGTCATCTGGCACATTCTCATCAATGATACAATGACATAAACTCTACAGTGGAAAGTCTACACATCAGAGTTATCGGATTCACATGGAATTGTTGTTAAATGTTTGAATATGAAATTATTCGTGATGGGATGAAATGTGATTTTAGCTTCTAAAATGTGAGAATTGGGTTTTCATGAGTGAATTAGGCCCGACTCAGTGGCCCGCCCACGTGAAGAGACATAGGTTGTAAATTATGAAACACACCCCTTTTCTCCCTCCACTATATAAGCCCTTGACGAATATTTAACCTCCTGTCCCAAGGATGTGAGGACGACGGTCCCTACGTTAAAAAGGACTAACATGTCAACTACAGAACTAAGCCAACATCAGCGTGAGCTTTGGTTGCGAATGGTATGAACTTTGAACTCTTATTCACTACAGAAGTGATGCCTCCTAGACGTTGAGTTAGCAATAGCAGCTGCAAACGTAAATTAGGAAAGAACAGACTGAGTATCCCGTCTACTACACAACAACGTTACTACAACGTATCCAATTTACCAGCAGAGACATTCTTCAAAGGACAAACACGGCTTTCCATCTACCACCAACCTACCGAAGCGCAGCTCAGAGTAAATATTTATTGCATTTTCCTTTTCCAAATGGGTGGTAATTTAGAATGCATAAGATACTGTATTTATGTAACAATATAACTTTAGTACGTCCCCTCGCCCCGACACGGGCGCGAACCAGGGACCCTCTGCACACATCAACAACGGTCGCCCACGAAGCATCGTTACCCATCGCTCCACAAAGGCCACGGCCCTTGCAGAGCAAGGTGCAACACTACTTCTAGGTTTCAGAGCAAGTGACGTAACTGATTGAAACGCTAGTAGCGCGTACCCGCTAACTAGCTAGCCATTTCACATCCGTTACATTTACGATAGCATGGCTTCTCCCCTTGGTTCCTCAAGTCTTCCCGCTCTTTCACTCAAACCCAGCCCCCTTTTCTTTTGTGTAACCAGCTGTCATATCTGTTCCGCCCACTAGGGACGTTTTCCTTTATGACATAATTTGTAATCAAGGTATGATTCATTCTGTGTATATGTAATTCTGTGTGATTAGTTAGGTATTTACTAAATAAATAATTAAACTTAAATTTTGTATTGCTGATTCAACGTGTTAGCCAGGGTTCCAAGAATTTACAACTTTCAGATGAGACTGAAATAAGGTGACGATTAATATTGACTGCTATTGATGTAAAATATTACTAGGTCTTTAAGAGTTTATTCGGAAGATAACAGCTCTATAAATATTATTTCGTGGTGCCCCGACTTTCTAGTTAATTACATTTACATGATTAGCTCAATCAGGTAATAGTTATTACGGAGAAAGGATTTTATAGAATAGCATGTCATATCACTTAATCTGGCATAGCCAAAGACACGACAGCAGGGTTTCCCAAAGTCTGTCCTGGGGCACATTTTGATACCAGCTGATACCAAAACCAAAACACCAAAACTTTAGGGTAAAGTGACTTGCTCAATGGCACATTGACAGATGTTTCACCTAGTCAGCTCTGGGATACGAACCAACGCCCTTTTGGTTACTGGTCCAATGCTCTTAATCGCTAGGCTACTTGCCGCGCCTCAAGTGAAGTTGAAGCTGCTTATGAATGAATATGAAAACCAGTGTTGAGGGGATTTTCTTACTCTTGGGTTCGGCGTGTACCAGGATCTTCCTCAGCCTCTCCTCCTCTTCCTCCTCCCACTTCTTCCTCAGCCGCTTCACTGTGATGCATGATGGGAAACCAAGATGTGACTAGGCATGTTTACACACGGTCATGGCTCTCCAGCTCACCAAGCATCAAATACTTCCATATGTGCTGCTGCTAGTAGAGTACTGAATATTATAGTCACTGCCATTCCATTTTCCCTCCAATAAGTCTGTATATTCTTGTAAAGTTATGTTTCACTTTATCCAATGAAACTATACTGATTTTTAGGTATACAATTGAAACCTCTTCTCAAGCAGACAGCCTGCAGTCCTGCACACACTCTAAATAAACCCCAACACCCTCCTACCCTTTGTCCCTTCTTCCCTCTCTTTCTCCATTCCCCTTCTCCCCCGTCTTACTTACTGATGTCTACCGGCCCAGGGCCCCAACACATGGAGGTAGCTGTTTTGATAAACTCTCTTCCTATCCTTCTCCCGCCCCGTCCCCTCTCTCTCTTCCTCAATCCATCCCCCTCTCTCACACACAGCCACAGTCCTTTTCTCCCTCCACTCCCCAACACTGACAATGTTGCAATCTACAGGCTATAATGGTCCTTGTTGCATAAACAATCCAGTCATCTCTGCAAGTGATGAATTAACACATAAGGGGCCCTAAAGGGACAGGGCTACAGGTTTCTCTCTGTCAGACAGATAAAAGTGATTCAGACCTTTTTCCTCCTTCTCCTTGTGAGCTTTCTCTGCCTCCTCCTCGAGTTTTTTAGCTGCCACTGTGGAGAGAGAGCAGAGGTTAGAGAGAGATGAAAGAGAGTTTAAGAGAGGTTAGACGGGGGTTAGAGAGGGGTGCTCTTACCAACACCATCACACAACGAATGCAGACAGTACAAGCTGCTTGTACAGGTGATCATACATGACCAAACAATTGCAGGAAAGCGAGACAGACAGACATAACGTGTAATGTACGTACAGTCTGCATAATCATACTCTTCATACCAGGGCACTGTGGTTTCCTCTGAAAGAAAATTTGTATGCATGGTAAATACGTTGAATTATTAAAATGTTGTTTCGAGTACCGCCCAATTCATTTGTTATGTGATGGGCTATTTACCTGGTACATACATGATGACCTCAGTGGTGGTCCTCTCTCTGTCCACTGTTAGAGATGGTAACAGAAATGTAGATGTCTTAGAGGGCTGAACAACTACAGTACTGTACATGAAAATCAATGTGTTTCCTCTCAACTTTCACAAACATTAGAAATGGCTTTGACAACATGAGTGTTTTGCTTTTGTTGTAATAGCTTATTGGTGACATATGATCATAATCTTTGCCAAGCTAAATTCATGCTTCAAATCAGAGAAGATTGGATTGAAAGTGATAGATCGTTGAGTCATGTCAGACATACGTTTGGTGTCCCAGTAATCTTGACCATGCTCTGTCAGGGTCTTGGAGCCAGCAGAGGGAGGTGTGGGTCCCGAGGGTCTGCTGTCTACTGGGCAGAAACAACACATACAAATCACAACACATAGTCAACAGCGAAATATTGTCTCAGTCGCCTCGCATTGCAAATTAATGAGATTATACTGTACCATTACATTTTTTTTATTTAACTAGGCAAGTCAGATAAGAACAAATTCTTATTTACAATGAAGGCTAGGGAACAGTGGGTTAAGTGCCTTGTTCAGGGGCAGAACGACAGATTTGTACTGTCGTTTGGGGATTCGATCAAGCAACCTTTCGGTTACTAGTCCAATGCTCTAACCACTAGGCTACCTGCCGCCCTTAAATGAACGTGGCCTGCTTGTATTTAAAGGTATGACATGAAAAAAAGCAACTCATAGGGAACAGATTAGAACAGAGATGTCCTAATATACACTGCTCAAAAAAATAAAGGGAACACTTAAACAACACAATGTAACTCCAAGTCAATCACACTTCTGTGAAATCAAACTGTCCACTTTAGGGAAGCAACACTGATTGAACAATAAATTTTCCACATGCTGTTTGGGCAAATGGAATAGACAACAAGGTGGAAATTATAGGCAATTAGCAAGACACCCCCAATAAAGGAGTGGTTCTGCAGGTGTGTGACCACAGACCACTTCTCAGTTTCCTATGCTTCCTGGCTGATGTTTGGTCCACTTCTTGAATGCTGGCGGTTGCTTTCACTCTAGTGGTTAGCATGAGACGGAGTCTACAAACCCACCACAAGTGGCTCAGGTAGTGCAGCTTCATCCAGGGATGGCACATCAATGCCGAGCTGTGGCAAGAAGGTTTGCTGTGTCTGTCAGCGTAGTGTCCAGAGCATGGAGGCGCTACCAGGAGACAGGCCAGTACATCAGGGAACGTGGAGGGGCCGTAGGAGGGCAACAACCCAGCAGCAGGGACCGCTACCTCCGCCTTTTGTGGCAAGGAGGAGTAGGTGGAGCCACTGCCAAGAGCCCTTGCAAAATGACCTCCAGCAGGCCCACAAATGTGCATGTGTCTGCTCAAACGGTCAGAAACAGACTCCATGAGGGTGGTATGAGGGGCCCGACGTCCACGGGTGGGGTTGTGCTTACGAGCCCAACACGTCAGGACGTTTGGCATTTGCCAGAGAACACCAAGATTGGCAAAAATTCGCCACTGGCCGCCCTGTGCTCTTCACAAGATGAAAGCAGGTTCACCACTGAGCACATGTGACAGACGTGACAGAGTCTGGAGACGCCGTGGAGAACATTCTGCTGCTGCAACATCCTCCAGCATGACCGGTTTGGCGGGGTGGTCAGTCATGGTGTGGTGGGTGGCATTTCTTTGGGGGCCGCCACCCCTCCATGTGCTCGCCAGAGGTAGCCTGACTGCCATTAGGGTACCGAGATGAGATCCTCAGACCCCTTGTGAGACCATATGCTGGTCGGGTGGCCCTGGGTACCTCCTAATGCAAGACCAATGCTAGGATCAGCCTGTAGTGTGGTTTTTCCACTTTATGTTGAGTGTGACTCCAAATCCAGACCTCCAGGTTGACAAATTTGATTTCCATTGATCATTTTTTTGTGTGATTTTGTTGTCAGCACATTCAACTATGTAAAGAAAAAAGTATTTAATAAGAATATTTCATTCATTCCAGATCTAGGATGTGTATTTTATGTGTTCCCTTTATTTTTTGAGCAGTGTATATATATGTAACGTCTCTGTCCCAGCCCAGCTCAATCAGGAGTTTCTCCTCCTCCTCTTCCAGATGGGTCTTCTGGTCACCGGCTTCACCCCCTCCTCCTTCCGTGCTGTTTATCTTGGAGGCCTTGGTAGCTTTGGGCTTTGCTGACATTAGGTGCCTTGGTGGCCTTGGGCTTTCTTGGGTGCCTTGGGGCTTGGGTTTTTTAGTGGGTTTCGGGCTTTGCGGCGGCTTGTTGGCTTTCTGCTTCTTGGCTTTGGCCTCCTTCTCTGCGGCTTTCTTTGCCCTGGCTGAAAAAAGAGAAAATGGAGAGAGAGAGAGAATGAGTGTTAAGTGAGGAAAGTGGACCACCACAATTACTACACCCCAGCCTCATCCAGAAAAAATTAGAGAAGAGAAACACAAGGTTGAAACAGAATATGGGACCACTAAATACAGCATGAAAGAGAAGAGGAAGCAGACAGCAGAAATCTCTCCACAGGTATCCATTTGCCCTCTCTTTCTTCCTCTCTTCTCTGCCCTATTCCTGAAGGCAGGCCTGATCACATTCCTCCTCTCCCACAGTGTTCAGTGGTTCAGTAATGACACATGGTCGCTGCTTTGTTTTGTTTTCAGACCAAGCAGCCAGCCGGCCAAACCCAAACCTGCTATGTTGACGTCCCTGGTGTCGACATCTGTCTAACTATTCCTGGTTGATTAGCTGTGTGATAATGCTTCATTTGGTATGTGTTTGTAGAAAAGGTTAGTTTGTAATGAAAAGTATTAGTGATTGCGATCCTATACAGTGGGGAGAACAAGTATTTGATACACGACAATTTTGCAGGTTTTCCTACTTACAAAGCATGTAGAGGTCTGTAATTTTTATCATAGGTACACTTCAACTGTGAGAGACGGAATCTAAAACAAAAAATCCAGAAAATCACATTGTATGATTTTTAAGTAATTAATTTCCATTTTATTGCATGACATAAGTATTTGATACATCAGAAAAGCAGAACTGAATATTTGGTACAGAAACCTTAGTTTGCAATTACAGAGATCATACGTTTCCTGTAGTTCTTGACCAGGTTTGCACACACTGCAGCAGGGATTTTGGCCCACTCCTCCATACAGACCTTCTCCAGATCCTTCAGGTTTCGGGGCTGTCGCTGGGCAATACGGACTTTCGGCTCCCTCCAAAGATTTTCTATTGGTTCAGGTCTGGAGACTGGCTAGGCCACTCCAGGACCTTGGAGATGCTTCTTACGGAGCCACTCCTTAGTTGCCCTGGCTGTGTGTTCGGGTCGTTGTCATGCTGGAAGACCCAGCCACGACCCATTTCAATGCTCTTACTGAGGGAAGGAGGTTGTTGGTCAAGATCTCGCATACATGGCCCCATCCATCCTCCCCTCAATACGGTGCAGTCGTCCTGTCCCTTTGCAGAAAAGCATCCCCAAAGAATGATGTTTCCACCTCCATGCTTCACGGTTGGGATGGTGTTCTTTGGGTTGTACTCATCCTTCTATTCCTCCAAACAAGGCGAGTGGAGTTTAGCAAGAAAAAGCTCTATTTTTGTCTCATCAGACCACATGACCTTCTCCCATTCCTCCTCTGGATCATCCAGATGGTCATTGGCAAACTTCAGACGGGCCTGGACATGCGCTGGCTTGAGCAGGGGACCTTGCGTGCGCTGCAGGATTTTAATCCATGACGGCGTAGTGTGTTACTAATGGTTTTCTTTGAGACTGTGGTCCCAGCTCTCTTCAGGTCATTGACCAGGTCCTGCCGTGTAGTTCTGGGCTGATCCCTCACATTCCTCATGATCATTGATGCCCCACGAGGTGAGATCTTGCATGGAGCCCCAGACCGAGGGTGATTGACCGTCATCTTGAACTTCTTCCATTTTCTAATAATTGTGCCAACAGTGTTGCCTTCTCACCAAGCTGCTTGGCTATTGTCCTGTAGCCCATCCCAGCTTGTACAGGTCTACAATTTATCCCTGATGTCCTTACACAGCTCTCTGGTCTTGGCCATTGTGGAGAGGTTGGAGTCTGTTTGATTGAGTGTGTGGACAGGTGTCTTTTATACAGGTAACGAGTTCAAACAGTTGCAGTTAATACAGGTAATGAGTGGAGAACAGGAGGCTTCTTAAAGAAAAACTAACAGGTCTGTGAGAGCCGGAATTCTTACTGGTTGGTAGGTGATCAAAATACTTATGGTCATGCGAATAAAATGCAAATTAATTACTTAAAAATCATACAATGTGATTTTCTGGATTTTTGTTTTAGATTCCGTCTCTCACAGTTGAAGTGTACCTATGATAAAAATGACAGACCTCTACAAGCTTTGTAAGTAGGAAAACCTGCAAAATCGGCAGTGTATCAAATACTTGTTCTCCCCACTGTATGTAATTACCCTCAGACTAGCAGACAGCCACAGGACTGTATGAACAGCGAATATATTGTTTTCTCCCAGTAGACCAGCTCCTGCAGCTATGTTATGGTTCCATGATGACCTAGCTCTAAAATGTAAATGTCAACATCCTCACACACACAGCCAGGCCAGCTAAACACACCACCCAGTAAAATGTCTGTTCTCTCTTGGTCTACTCACCTGATGCTCCTCAAGTGCTGTCAACCAAGGGGGTTATACTACAAAGTCAGTGAAAACTCAAGCTTAAAGAAGGGGAACGATCTTCCATGAAGATACATGGATGTCTGAAGGTAAAAACAAGGAAGCTCCCAACGATCACTGTGGCACCATGAATCACGCCATTTTATCACAAAACTAATACATCTTGTAATTTTGATTCATAATTTGATCTCCATGCAGCACAACCAAATAAAATATCTCTCAGTGGTTCCAGATTCTGCCAATTCAGCCTTTTTTATGATACCTAATTCTAACAGTCCTGAATGGCTTTGGAAAGAACTAGTAGGCTTTGCTCCATGCAGTGGAGAATGCAATACTGTGCATATGAAACGTAAGTTTCATTGTTACAACTGGGCACAGTCATAAATCGTCTTTCACATTTTCTGTATTTTGAACAAATTTATATTTTAATCTTCTTATAATCAAGGGCCTGGGTATGCAGGAAATCAACAAAAATCTTAAATTTTTAAATAATATATTTAATCAGATTGCCAAATAATGCAATATTTTATCTAAACAGCATATTATATCACGGGTGGACTTCGTCCAGGTCATGAGACCTCTGTCACATATGCTCCCTCTCCGGCCTCGAGGTCACCAGGCTGCTCATTATGGCGCACACCTGTCACCATCGTTACGCGCACCTGCGTGTCGTCAGACTCACCTGGACTCCATTCCTTCCCTGATTACCTTCCCTATATATGTCACTCCCTTTGGTTCCTTCCCCAGGTGTCATTGTTTCTGTTTCATGTCTGTGTGCTGTTAATGCTTCTTGTTTTGTATTATGTTCTGTTTATTTATTAAAACACTCACCCCCTGAACTTACTTCCCGACTCTCAGTGCATGTCATTACAGACTGAAGTTGGTTCTGCCAAGAAAACACTTTTAGACCTCTAAGTGCATATCACAGTAAAGCTCTCCCTCATCACTGAATTACTGTAGTGTTAGCCACACATACACGCACATACACCAAGCAGTTACTAAAAACCCATCATCAGCCACACACCACACCGTTACTCACAACTCCATACAGCAGCGAGCCTTTCCACTTTTCCACTATGAAACAAACACGTAAAACGTTCTAACTTTTTATCAGCACAATTCAAGTAAATACTCTCAGTCACAAGACAATTGTATATGTCAACATGCTTTTTAACAAATTGGTCTTCATGATGATTGGTTGATAATAAACTTTAGGGAGAAAACAAAGGGTCTAGATGTCAACAGTTTTAACCGAGAACATGTTGTTGACAGATTGCTAGCTGTGTGGTTTCTAAATGCAAAGAAAATGTTAGTTTTCCTATCTGTATGTGCGGCTTTGGCCTCACTGCAACAGAGGGAAATGACGAGAGGATGGCGAGAGAGAGGGGGATGGGGAAGAGGGAGGTAGAGAGGACGGTAAGGAGAGAAGGGCTGTAAAAAGATACATGAAAAGGGGAAGGGATGGAAAGAGAACACAGTGAACCATCGCTTATCACCCTGTTCCTGTCATGAGTCAGACCAGATGTGTTTGCCATCTATACAAGCACCAAACTTAATTAAGGATCTGCCCCTTTTAATTTTTTTTGCCTGAAATGACATACTCAAATCTAACTGCCTGTAGCTCAGGCCCTGAAGCAAGGATATGCATATTATTGGTACTATTTGAAAGGAAACACTTTGAAGTTTGTGGAAATGTGAAAGGAATGTAGGAGAATATAACACATTAGATCTGGTAAAAGATAATACAAAGAAAAAACCAACCGTTCTTTTGTATTTTTTTGTATCATCATCTTTGAAATGCAAGAGAAAAGCCATACTGTATTATTCCAGCCCAGGTGCAATATACATCTTGGCCACTAGATGGCAGCAGTATATGTGCAAAGTTTTAGATTGATCAAAATGAACCATTGCATGTCTGATCAAAATGTTGTATCAAGACTGCCCAAATGTGCCTAATTTGTTTATTAATAACTTTTTATGTTCAAAATTGTGCACTCTCCTCAAACAATAGCATGGTATTATTTCACTGTAATAGCTACTGTAAATTGGACAGTGCAGTTAGATTAACAAGAATTTAAGCTTTCTGCCAATATCAGATATGTCTATGTCCTGGGAAATTTTCTTGTTTCTTATAACCTCATGCTAATCGCATTAGCCTACGTTAGCTCAACATTCTCGTGGAAGGTACACCGATCCTGATGAAGTTCACATACACACACACACTACTGAACTGGAATGTTTCCTGTTTCCTGTGAGTAATTGTGAGCAATTTTACAGTGCTTAAGGCGTAACTGACTCAGACGTGTTTTTACAACACAATTCTACATGTCGGAACTGTAGAGAAAAGTTTTCTTAAAAATATTTCAGAAAGTTCTGCTGCTCAGTTACTCTCCCTCTCAGGCCAGATAGCATCAGGCAGAGAGGTTTCAAAGAGGAACCCACAAAATATGGCGCTGTACTGTATGGCTGCCGTTTTGTGAGCTCCAACCCAACTTTGTTATTTAAAAAAAGAAAAGTTGCGATTTTTTTATAATTTTTTTATAATATTATTTTCACAAAATGTATCCACTATCATTTCTTATAACCGACAAGAACTTCTGAACATCAGATCGGCATATTTACTTGCCTTAATTCCAGCTTCAACTTCAACTCATATGCTCTGGGCTCTTTCTGTAATTCTGACCCAATTTTCGGAGGTATCCAAAATTAAACACTGGCATTACAGAGGTAAGAGAGGGAGAGTCCTGGCAAGATTAAGGCGAAGGGAAAACCGGCCACCTATTCACTCCATTCTATTGGCCAATGTACAGTCACAGTTGGATGACCTTTGATCGCGGATTTGCTACTGACGGGACTCTTGTAACTGCAATATTCTCTGCTTTTCTGAAACATGGCTTTCGTACAACGTGGCTATCCAACTCAATGGATTCTCCATTCATTGAGCGGACTGGACAGTGGAGTTAGAGAGGGGGAGGGGTTTGCCTTTTCATCAACAACAAAATGGTGACTGACTCGAGCGCAGTGGAAGTCTCGACCCATTGTTCTCCGTCTTGGAATACCTGATGGTCAAATGCCGACCCCTCTACTTCCCGTGGGAGTTTTCAGCTGTTATCGTGACTGTTGTGTACATTACACGACAGGCCAAGAAATATAAAAAGCTGAACCTTAACGAACTGTACGAGGCTATTAACAAGCAGGAAAACTTGCACCCGAAGGCTGCTTTTTTTGTTGCCAGTGATTTTAATTCCGCGTCATTGACACATGATGCCAAACTTCCATCAACAAATCTCTTTCGCTACTAGCGTCGATAAAGTCCTAGACCACTGTTACTCTACCCACAAGCAAGCATACAAGGCCCTCCCTCGTCCCCTATTCGACAAATCAGATCATGACTCCGTACTCCTGGTTCCTGTTTACAGGCAGAAGCTCAAACAGGAAGTACCCTTGACTTGTTGAGAAATGATCATCAGAATCAGAGATTATACTACAGGACTGCTTTGCTGGCGCTGATTGGAATATGTTCCAAGACTCCGGCAATGACATCGACGAGCTAACCACCTTCGTCACTGGCTTCATTGTCACGGTGAAGGGTTACTGCTTCCCCAATCAAAAGCCTTGGATTAACACTGAAGTTGGCGCTAAGCTAAAAGACAGCGCTACCACACACAGGGCTATCGCGGACAACCCTGAGGCTACGGCTGAGGACAGGAATAAGTACAAGAAGTCCTGGTATGACCTCCGCAGAGTAATCAAATGAGCAAAAGGACAATATTGGAATAAGGTGGAATCATATTACAAAGGCTGCGACTCCCGCCGCATGTGGCAAGGGCAGCAGTCCATTACAAATTACAAAGGAAGACCCAGACGTGATCTGCCCAACAATGCTTTTCTACCAGGCAAACTCAATGCATTTTATGCACGCTTCGACAATAACAACACCATACTGTGCTTGAGGGCCGCCACCGACCCAGAGGACTGGGTGATCTCGCTCTCCGAGGCCGACGTGAGTAAGGTTTTTAATCAGGTCAACACTCGCAAGGCCTTGGGGCCGGATGGTATTCGAGGGCAGTTCTTAATTAAGAGTATGCGCAGAACAGCTGGCAGGCATATTCTGTAGTCTGTAATCCCCACACGTCTTAAACTGATCATCATCAATTCTGTTCCCAAGAACTCCCATGCTTCATGCCACAATGACTACCGCCTTGTAGTACTCACATCTGTAATCATGAAGTGCTTTGCAAGGCTGGTTATGACATATCAACTCCATCATCCCAGACACCCTAGATCCACTCAAATTTGCATACCGCACAAACAAATCTATAGATGACGCAATCTCAATTGCACTCCACACTGCCCTCATCCACTTAGATAAGAGGAATACCTATGTGAGAACGCTGTTCATTGACTACAGCTCACCATTGTCCCCTCTAAACTTGTCACCAAACCTAGGACCCTGGGACTGAACACCTCCCTCTGCAAACTGGATCCTGGACTTCCTGACAGGCTGCCCCCAGGTGGTAAGGGTAGGCAACAACACATCTGCCACGCTGACCCTCAACACGGGGGGCCCACAGGGGTCTGTGCTTAGTCCCACCCTGTTCTCCCTGTTAATCCACGACTGTGTGGCCACACACGACACCATCATAAAGTTCTAGGATCCAGTTGCAGAGGGAGGTGTTTAGTCCCAGGGTCCTTAGCTTAGTGATGAGCTTTGTGGGCACTATGGTGTTAAACGCTGAGCTGTAGTCAATGAATAGCATTCTCACATATGTGTTCCTTTTGTGCAGGTGGGAAAGGGAAGTGTGGAGTGCGATTGAGATTGTGTCATCTGTGGATTTCGTTGGCGCGGTATGTGAATTGGAGTGGGTCTAAGGTTTCCGGGATGATGGTGTTCATGTGAGCCATGACCAGCCTTTCAAAGCACTTCATGGCTACCGATGTGAGTGCTACGGGGAGGTAATAATTTAGGCAGGTTACCTTGGGCACAGGGACAATGGTGGTCTGCTTGAAACATGTAGGTATTACAGACTCAGTCAGGGAGAAGTTGAAAATGTCAGTGAAGACACTTGCCAGTTGGTCTGTGCATGCTTTGAGCACACGTCCTGGTAATCCGTCTGGCCCGCGGCTTTGTGAATGTTGACCTGTTTAAAGGTCTTGCCCACATCACTACGGAGAGCGTGATCACACAGTCATCCAGAACAGCTGGTGCTCTCATGCATGCTTCAGTGTTGCTTGCTCGAAGAGAGCATAAAAGGCATTTAGCTTCTGGTAGGCTCACGTCACTGGGCAGCTCGCGGCTGGGTTTTTCTTTGCAGTCCATAATAGTTTTCAAGCCCTGCCACATCCGACGAGAGTCAGAGCTGGTGTAGTAGGATTCAATCTTCGTCCTGTATTGACGCTTTGCCTGTTTGATGGTTCGTCTGAGGGCGTAGCAGGATTTCTTATAGGCGTACAGATTAGTGTCTCACTCCTTAAAATTGACAGCTCTAGCCTTTAGCTCAGTGCGGATGTTACCTGTAATCAATGGCTTCTGGTTGGGATATGTACATACGGTCACTGTGGGGACGACGTAGTTGATGCACTTATTGATGAAGCCGGTGACAAAGGTGATATACTTCTCAATGCCATTGGATGAATCCCGGAACTTTTTCCAGTCTGTGCTAGTAAAACAGTCCTGTAGCATAGAATCCGCGTCATCTGACCACTTAAGTATTGAGCAAGTCACTGGTGCCTCCTGCATTAGCTTGTAATTATTATACAAGGGAGAACATTATATGCATCTCTGTGTGTGGAGTAAAGGTGGTCTAGAGTTTTTTTTCTCTGGTTGCACATGTGACATGCTGGTAGAAATTAGGTAAAACAGATTTAAGTTTGCCTGCATTAAAGTCCCCGGCTCCTAGGAGTGCCGCTTCTGGATGGGCATTTTCTTGTTTGCTTATGGCCTTATACAGCTCGTTGAGTGCAGTCTTAGTGCCAGCTTCGGTTTGTGATGGTAAATAGATGGCTAAGAATAATATAGATGAGAACTCTCTTGGTAGATAGTGTGGTCTACAGCTTATCATGAGGTACTCTACCTCAGGCAAGCAATACTTCAAGACTTTTTTAATATTAGACATCGCGCACCAGCTGTTATTGACAAATAGACACATTCCCCCGCACCTTATCTTACCAGACATAGGTGCTCTGTTCTGCCGATGCACGGAAAACCCAGCCAGCTCTATTTATACATGTCGTCATTCAGCCACGACTCTGTGAAACATAAGATATTACAGTTTTTTATGTCTTAATTGTAGATCATCCAGTATATTTTCCAATGATTGCACATTGGCCAATAATAAGGATGGTAGTGGTATAAGGGCACAAGGCGAGACCCAAACGCAAACACAGGAGGCAGCTGGTTGAGCTCCGATATTTATTATAGCAAAACGGGTAGGCAAAAGGCAGGTTGGGTACAGGCGAGAGTTCATAAACCAGGTCAGAGTCCAAACGGTACAAGATGGTAGGCAGGCTCGAGGTCAGGGCAGGCAGGGGTTCAGTAACCAGGTCAGCGTCCAAATGGTACAAGACAATAGGCAGACTCGAGGTCAGGGGCAGGCAGAGTGGTCAGGCAGGCGGGCTCAGAGTCAGGACAGGCAAGGGTCAAAACCAGGAGGGCGAGAAAAGAGAGAGAAAAAAAGCAGGAGCTGAGACACAAAAACGCTGGTTGACTTGACAAACAAGACGAACTGGCACAGAGAGAAAGTAAACACAAGGATAAATACACCAGGGATAATAAGCGACACCTGGAGGGGGTAGAGATAAGCACAAGGACAGGTGAAACAGATCAGGGTGAGACAGGTGGAGGTTTACTCACTCGCCTACAAATTCTCACAAGGCACCCCGACCTCCGCCCCCTTTTTCTCCGTCCAAATGATGGGCATTTGGGCCTGGTCTCAAGAAAGCAGTATATTCTTTGCGTCAGACTTGTTAAAGAAAACATCTTTGTGCAGTTCGAGGTGTGTAATCTCTGTTCTGATGTCCAGAAGGTAATTTCGGTCATACGAGACGGTAGCAAATTAAATCAAATGTAATTAGTAACATACACATGTTTATCAAATGTTATTGCGGGTGTAGCGAAATGCTTGAGTTTCTAGCTCCAACAGTGCAGTAATATCTAACAAGTAAAATCTATCAATTTCATAACAATACACACAATGCACACAAATCTAAAGTAAAGGAATGGAATTAAGAATATATAAATATTTGTACGAGCGATGTCGGAGCGGCATAGACTAAAATACAGTAGAATAGAATACGGTATATACTGTTGAAGTCGGAAGTTTACATACACCTTAGCCAAACACATTTAAATTCAGTTTTTCACAACTCCTGACATTGAATCCTAGTAAAAATTCCCTGTCTTAGGTCAGTTAGGTTCACCACTTTATTTAAAGAATGTGAAATGTCAGAATAATAGTAGAGAGAATGATTTATTTCAGCTTATATTTCTTTCATCACATTCCCAGTGGGTCAAAAGTTTACATACACTCAATTAATATTTGGTAGCATTGCCTTTAAATTGTTTAACTTTGGTCAAATGTTTCGGGTAGCCTTCCACAAGCTTCCCACAATAAGTTGGGTGAATTTTGGCCCATTCCTCCTGACAGAGCTGGTGTAACAGTCAGGTTTGTAGGCCTCCTTGCTCGCAAACGCTTTTTCAGTTCTGCCCACAAATTTTCTATAGGACTGAGGTCAGGGCTTTGTGATGGCCACTCTAATACCTTGACTTTGTTGTACTTAAGCCATTTTGCCACAACTTTGGAAGTATGCTTGAGGTCATTGTCCATTTGGAAGACCCATTTGCAACCAAGCTTTTAACATCCTGACTGATGTCTTGAGATGCTGCTTCAATATATCCACATAATTTTCATTCCTCATGATGCCATCTATTTTGTGAAGTGCACCAGTCCCTCCTGCAACAAAGCACCCCCACAACATGATGCTGCCACCCCCGTGCTTCATGGTTGGGATGGTGTTCTTTGGCTTGCAAGCCTCCCCCTTTTTCCTCCAAACATAACGATGGTCATTATGGCCAAACAGTTCTATTTTCGTTTCATCAGACCAGAGGACATTTCTCCAAAAAGTACGATCTTTGTCCCCATCTGCAGTTGCAAACCTTAGTCTGGCTTTTTTATGGCGGTTCTGGAGCAGTGGCTTCTTCCTTGCTGAGCGGCCTTTCAGGTTATGTCGATATAGGACTAGTTTTACTGTGGATATAGATACTTTTGTACCCGTTTCCTCCAGCATCTTCACAAGGTCCTTTGCTGTTGTTCTGGGATTGATTTGCACTTTTTCACCAAAGTACGTTCATCTCTAGGAAACAGAACACGTCTCCTTCCTGAGCGGTATGACGGCTGCGTGGTACCATGGTGTTTATACTTGCGTACTATTGTTTCTACAGATGAACGTGGTACCTTCAGGCATTTGGAAATTACTCCCAAGGATAAACCAGACTCTTGGAGGTCTACAATTTTTTGGGCTGATTTCTTTTGATTTTTCCATGATGTCCAGCAAAGAGGCACTGAGTTTAAAGGTAGGCATTGAAATACATCCACAGGTATACCTCCAATTGACTCAAATGATGTCAATTAGCCTATCAGAAGCTTCTAAAGTTGTTTAAAGGCACAGTCAACTTAGTGTATGTACACTTCTGACCCACTGAAATTGTGATACAGTGAATTATAAGTGAAATAATCTGTCTGTAAACAATTGTTGGAAAAATTACTTGTGCCATGCACAAAGTAGATGCCCTAACTGACTTGCCAAAACAATAGTTTGTTAACAAGAAATGTGTGGAGTGGCTGAAAAACGAGTTTTAATGCCTCCAACCTAAGTGTATGTAAACTTCCGACTTCAACTGTACATATGGGATGAATAATGCAAAATATGTTAACATTATTAAAGTGACTAGTGTTCCATTAATAAAGTGGCCAGTCATTTCAAGTCTATCTAGGGCAGCAGCCTCTAAGGTTCTAGTGATGGCTATTTAACAGTCAGATGGCCTTGAGATAGAAGCTGTTTTTCAGTTTCTCGGTCCCAGCTTTGATGCACCTGTACAGACCTCGCCTTCTGGATGATAGCAGTGAACAGGTACTGGCTTGGATGGTTGTTGTCCTTGATGATCTTTTTGGCCGCCCTGTGACATTGGGTGCTGTAGGTGTCCTGGAGGGCAGGTAGTTTGCCCCCAGTGATGCTTAAGGCAGACTGCACCACCCTCTGGAAACCCCTGCGGTTGCAGGCAGTGCAGTTGCGGTACCAGGTGGTGATATAGCCCGACCGGATGCTCTCAATTGTGCATCTGTAAAACTTTGTGAGGGTTTTAGGACCCCGAATTTCTTCAGGGTCCTGAGGTTGCGCCTTCTTCACCACACACTGTCTGTATGGGTGAATAATTTCAGTTTGTCAGTGATGTGTACGCCGAGGAACTTTAAGCTTTCCACCTTCTCCACTGCGGTCCCGTCGATGTGGATAGGGGGTTGCTCCCTCTGCTGTTTCCTGAAGTCCACAATCAGCTCCTTCGTTTTGTTGACATTGTTTGAGAGGTTATTTTCCTGGCACCACACTCCCAGGGCCCTCACCTCCTCCCTGTAGGCTGTCTCGTCATTGTTGGTAATCAGTAGCAACAACATTATGTAGCAGCAACATTATGTACAACATAAGTTATAAACAATGCGAAAAAAATTACAATAATTGCACAGTTGGTTAGGAGCCCGTAAAGCGCCAGCCATCCCCTCCGGTGTCATTACTACAGGGAGGAGGTCAGTGACCTGGCAGTGTGGTGCCGGGTCAACAACTTCTCCCTCAACGTCAGTAAGACCAAGGAGCTGATCGTGAAATACAGGAAACAAAATGACGGGGTTGCAATTGAGGGGGTTGAGAGTGTCAAGTTGCTCAGTGTCCGCATCACTAAGGACTTAAAATGGTTTCTTCACCCTCAGGAGGTTATAAAGGTTTGGCATGGGCCCTCAAATCCTCAAAAAGTTATACAGCTGCATTCACTATTGTGAGCATCTTGACTGGCTGCATCACTGCTTGGTATGCGTTAAATGCTCCAGCCACACCAACAGGTTCCTGAACAGCTTCTATCCCTAAGTCATAACAGCTAACAAAATGGCTAATCAAACTATCTGAATTGACCCTTGTATTTTATATTTGGCACACTCACAGGACTCTACACACTCACGCATACTGACACTCCAACACACATAACATGCAGACATATTTATATTGAATCTACACCCACGCACACACACTCATGTACAAGCATCATATAAACTTCTGCTACTCTGTCCATCATATATCTTGATGCCTAGTCACCTTACCCCTATTCATATCTACCTCTATTCCTCCAGTATACCCTGCACATTGTAAATATGGTACTGGAGTTGACCCTGTATATAGCTTCTTACTTTCTTGTGTTCTTCTTATTTCTTATTTTTATTTATTGTGTGTTTTTTCTAATTTATGTGATTTTTAGTACTTCATTGATATTGATTACTGCATTGTTGGGTTTAGAGTTTGCAAGAAAGACATTTCACTGTACATGTGCACGTGACATTAAAACCTGCAACTTGAACACAGCCGTGTGTCTGTACAGATGTAGGATCTTCATTTGAGCCAGTTTGCTACAGAAGGAAATAATCCTGCAGCAACAGGAAATGTGAATTATTATGTGGATTATAATTAATGGACATCTTTTGTTACGACCGTTGATGGAAGGAGACCAGGGTGCAGCGTCGTAGGCGTACATTTTCTTTAATTTTAAATCTTCCACCAAAAACAATAAACAACTCAACGAACGTAAAGCTAGGAGTGCAACACCTGCAACACACAAAGGCAAGATCCCACAACTGAAGGTGGGAGAAAGGGCTGCCTAAGTATGATCCCCAATCAGAGACAACGATAGACAGCTGCCTCTGATTGGGACCCATACTCGGCCAACAAAGAAATATAAACATAGATTTCCCACCCTAGTCACACCCTGACCTACCCAATAGAGAATTTAAAGGATCCCTAAGGTCAGGGCGTGACATCTTTGTAGGGGTTGATACAGTTTTTGTTAGGGCAAATATTGCCTGAAATGTAAATGTGGAAACAACTAAATTTAGAAAACTTTTAAAAACTCAAGTACACTGCAAGTTTGCATTTCCTGCTGTGCAGGACATTTCTCAGCAACAAAAGAGTGATCAAATTAAGATCCGTCTGTAGCTCATCAGTGTGTGACACATGCAGCTGTGAGCTCTACTAGACCATGTTCGTCTCTGTCAATACCTCAAGGTCAAGGTCTCCACGCATGTTAGTGAACATGCTCTAACAAGGGAAAACTGGGCCAAGTGTTTGGTAAGTTTGTCCCCAAGAGGTTGTAACAGGGATGGCTAGTTGATGGACCGCCATGAATATACAGTCAAGGAGAGAATGAGGACAATAAAAGGAGAAAGGACAAAGAAGAAGAAGAAGAAGAGAAGAAGAACTAAAGGAGTCACCTCTTACCTGCCTCCACCTCCTCTATGGATTTCTTCTTCTTTGGTTTGATCTCCTTCACCTCCGTACCAGCGTCGTCCATCATAACGTCCTTTCTCTCTTCCTCCCACTCTCTCCCATGTTCCATAGGTCCAGCCTGTCTCACCTGTGTCTGGACACCTGTGGTGTCCTGTCCCTCTACACCTCCATCCCAGCCTAGAACACAGCAACAGAGGGCCAGAGACACAGACAAACCCAACAATGCCCCCCTCATCGTCTTACTATACTCAGAAGCAGGACCAGACTAAATCAGCCTACAGCTTAAACCAGACTTGAACCAGATTTACCAAGACCAGCACTGGCAGTGGAACCTGACCCCAGCTCTAGAAAGGAAATAGAAGCTTCCTCAGTTACTCTGCTTGCACCAACAAAACAAATAAAAGTTTGCAGGCCAAATGGCCCAACTCCTGTTTCAGTGAAGCACAAAAAGCCCCAGGCCACCCACAGTCTCTCACACAGACCAGTCAGAACAGTCAGCTAACAGATGACTTGCATTTGCTAGATGAGCAACAACACAGAACATCCAACAACAGTCCTCAGGTGTAGAAGAAGTCTCAGTTGGAGTCAGTCTGTCTTGAAGAGTCTCTGAGAGCTTGAAGAGATGAGTTCTGGTTGGTTCCTTTCAGTAGCCGTGGAGTCTGAATTTTTTTTTGTATAAAACTTTGGTGTGTAGAATGCTTTAGTTTGTAGAAAGCTGCGGTGAAAGGTTTGGTGTGCAGATGTGTACAGAGCGTAGGCCTGTTTGGTGGTGGAGCAGGAAGGAGCTGTGGGCTCAGGGTTTTAAAGCAGCCTCCTGGCAGAGAACGAAGAAAGGAAACACAGATGCATGCAGGAGTCTGGAGTCTCAGCAGCAGTAACACAGCACACCTCCTGGCTCCCGTCTTTCCTCGCCCTCTCACTCCTCCGCAGGCACCCCCTCTCCCTCTCTCCACTCAACATAGGGGAGGAGGTCTTCCACATGTCACATTGCAGGGGAGAGGGGAGAGAGAGAGAGAATAATTTTGAAAAACATTTAGAAAACATTTAAATGCAGAAGTTGACAATAATTAATTTCCAGAGTAAGTACTATACTCTTGCAACAAAAAGACAAATGTGAGTCAGTCTACTGAATCCACCCAGGACCCATTTTTCAATGAGTTCAGAAAAAAGGAAAACATTTTTTTGGAGAGGAAAACTCATTCCATATTTAAGAATGCGCCCAAATCGTGTGGTTGGGAATAAGTGTTTTAG